>NC_044323.1:139840019-140140983 GCF_007399415.2 Gopherus evgoodei
TATAAATAGGCATAAATGATTGAAGTCAGGGAAACTGCACTAGTTTACAGAAGCTAAGATTCTGGCACAATATATCAAAATATAATTTTCTAAATTAATGCTTGTGGTAAGGATATCTAATGAAGTGAACGCTTTATGCTGTCAGAGGTTAATGTCTATAGACTGATTCTACCATCTCTCCCCTTGCAATCAATAATACTTTACTCTGAGAGTGGTCTCATTCATTTCAGTGAGGCACCTCATGGAGTAAGGCACTACTCAGAGAGAGCAATGATGGCAGAAATTGTGCCTTAATTAAATTGATTCTCAGTGCACATGGGATTCAGCAGAGAGCTATACTGTGCCCTTTATCTGCATCAGATCTTCCTTTGATAGCAGCAAGGGTGGGGAGCATAGGCTGAAAATATGCAGTCCTCATTTTAGAAAGAGCACTTAAGTATGGGATTTCAGTCCATCAGTATACAGGGTAGCATTTAGGCACATGTTCGACTTGTCCTGATTAGGAATGCTGTACTAAGTCAGAAGACACTTGCCTTAAAAAAAAGCCTTCATTGTTATTCTATGTGTTTTCCGCAAATATTCAAGTAAAATGAGCTGGTTTCCCAGTGTCTAGCCAGTTACACAGAGGATATATCATAAAATACTTTGTTTCTACTGAGCTCCTCATCCAAAGATGCAAAAATATCTTCCAGATATTGTCCATCACAAAGTAAGGCCTGGTCTACAGTACGAGTTTATCTCAAATTTAGCTGCGTTAAACCGAATTAACCCTTCAACCATCCACATAACAAAGCCCTTTATATCAATATAAAGGGCTCTTAATATCAATAGCTGTACTCCTCCCCAACAAGGGGAGTAGCACTGAAATCAGTATTGCCATTTTGAATTAGAGTTAATGTGGCCGCAAATCGACAGTATTGGCCTCCGGGAGCTATCCCACAGTGCACCATTGTGACTGCTCTGGATAGCAGTCTGAACTTGGATGCACTGGCCAGGTAGACAGGAAAAGCCCAGCAAACTTTTGAATTTAATTTCCTGTTTGCCCGTTGTGGAATGCTGATCAGCACAGGTGGCCATGCAGTCCCAGAATCAAAAGAAAGCTCCAACATGGACTGTACGGGAGATACTGAATCTGATCTCTGTATGGGGAGATGAATCTGTTCTATCAGTTCTCCGTTCCAATAGATGAAATACCAAAACATTTGAAAATATATCCAAGGCTGTGATGGACAGAAGCCACAACAGGGACTCACCACAGTGCTACGCGAAACTTAAGAAGCTGAGACAAGCATACCAGAAAGCCAAAGAATCAAATGGATGCTCATAGAGGGAGGGACAACTGATGACTGATAACTGTAGCTATCCCACACTCTCTGAAAACCATTTGAATTCTTGCCTGAGCTCCCAATGTCCGAAGGGTCAAAAACATTGTCAGGGATGGTTCAGGGTATATGTCATCAGCGCCCTCACCCTTCCTCTGTGAAAGCAAAGGGGAAAACATTGTTTCTTGCCTTTTTTCAATGTCACTGTATGTCTACTGTCTGCTGCTGGCAGACGCAGTGCTGCAGAGCTACACAGCAGCATCCTTTTCCCTTCCTTTGCCTTGCGGATGGCAGACAGTACAGTAGGACTGGTATCTGTCATTGCCGTCCCGTGAGTGCTTCTGGCTGGCCTCGGTGAGGTCAGCAGGGGGCGCCTGGGCAAAAATTGGAATGACTCCAGGTCATTCTCTTCTTTAAGTTTTGTCTAATGGATATTCACTCTTGCCTGGAATATCATAGCAGCTGAAGGCTGCCCTCCCCTCCCCCCTTGATCTCTGCTTGCAGAGGCAATAAAGTCAGTGTTGTTTCTTATTCATTCATTCTTTATTACTTCATCACACAAATGGGGGGATAACTGCCACAGTAGCCCAGGAGGGGTGGGATAGAAGGGAAGCAATGGGTGGCGTTGTTGGAGGGGTACCCCCTAGAATGGCATGCAGCTCATCATTTCTGTGGGATGTCTGCCGTTGCTTTCACGGAGGGAGGATTGACTGACAACATTTATCCATAACCACCCGTGACAAATTTTTGGCCCCATCAAGGATTGGGATCTCAACTCAGAATTCCAATAGGCTGGGGAGACTGTGGGAACTATGGGATAGCTACCCACAGTGCAATGTTCCAGAAGTCAACACTAGCCTCGGTACATGGACGCACATCGCCAAATTAATGTGCTTAGAGTGGCCGTGTGCACTCGACTTTATACAATCTGTTTCCAAAAATTGATATCTGTAAAATCGGAATAATCCCGTAGTGTAGACATACCCTAAATCACAAACATCTGAGGTAGGTAACTATTATTGCCTCTTCTGAATAAGAGAAGGCACTTGAATTACTTCCTGAAGGTTTCAAGTTTCAGAATGGAACCCATATATCTTCTTCCTTACTCATAAAGTCATCTTTCCCTCTCTCTCTATATATATATATGTTATAAACTCAAATAACTATTGCAATCTCCTTTAGATTGTTTGAATTATTTATTGTTTGGGTTGTTTTTTGTTGTTGTTTTTTTACAGAAGGTCTCTTGTTCAGATCCCAGTAGATTTAAAAGGCGATTAGTGAGTCATATGTTGTATCATAAGATCAAAGCCCTATGAAAAGGTTAATAAAAGACAGTACTCTTTAAAGGATTCTTGCATGCATACAAGATTCTTCTGGGGCATTCAAATATGTTTCTAACATTGTTTTCATAGGGATTAATTACATGCAAGTCAATCTCACTTAGCTCCGTTTCTTCTTGAGACTGCCTCAGCACAGTGATGGGGTTTGCATGGGAGCAGTGACAGTTATACTGCTCAATGAAACTCCTTCAGGGTGAAGCTCTGAGTCCTGCACAGAGATAATAAATGTCCCTCTCTTTAGTTGTTTGAATCCCTTTTTGTTCCTCCTATACTATCCTACGCTGAGAAGATGGGGAAAGGCATTTTCTGAATTCATATGATCACAAAAAACATTCTGTTAGTGCTCTTTAACAATATGCACTATTTTTAAAGATTCCACAAATGATTTCCAATGGAACAGCCAGAAACCCTTCACCCAAAAGCGTGCCAGTATACCAATAGCACAAGATATTGAGATTGTAGCTCAAAGTCTAGCCAGCCTCCATGTGCACATACCACAAGGGTATAAGAAATTCTACTCCATCTTTTGGCTAACATTCTTAAAATGTTCTTATTCAGTTCTGAGCCACACTGGACAGAATTCTGGGATAATGCTAATGTCCCAAACAAACACCTAATTGCTAACCCCACAACCATTCCGCACAAATTTCCAGGCTTCAACCTAGCCCAGAACAATGGTCCACGCTGAACTGATTCAGAACATTAAATGACACCCGCTGTCTCCTCTTACACCTCTGGAAAATGAGACACTATGTATAATGTGACTGCAGACATCAGCCAGAAACTAGGGACCACATTGTAAATCAGTGTTTCTCTTGTTTGCCAGTGGAACCTCTGAATTACATCAAGCCATTTCCAAAGTTACCCATTGAATCACTAATCCAGACTTGGTTATTTGAACATTGACGATCACTGCTCTTGCCATACAAAAGATGATGACTACATCCTCTTGGCTACATTGCTCACAGGGTGGCCTGAATCACACTTTTTGGCACAGTCCCTGCTCCATGATAGTGACACTTCACCAGGTAAATCTCTCTGAAAAGATGGGGGAAATTGAGGTTGACTTGGCCTGAATTCCTCCCATTTTGGTTAAGTTCACATAGGACAATCTTGCCAGAAAGCTTAGGGTGAAAAAAGTGGTAGTGTAATGGTGGCAGTAGTGCCAGAGACAAGATTTTAAGGAGATGAGCACAATAGAAATGTATAGGTATTTTAGACAGAGAGGAACATTAGCTTTCCTATATAGTATAAGGCAATTCTCTAGTTCTTGGTAAACTACATATAAGACATTTGGTTGAAGGACATAAAGTGTGTAATTTTCAAAAGCACTCATTGACCTAACTGTTCTCATTGAGGTCAATGGTAAAGCTCCCATCAGTTTCAGAGGGCCTAATGATGATCACTATTTGAAAATCCCAGTCTGGAACTTGTTCCATTCCCTTAGTCACGTACCCTCATTTGGAACAATTATTCAGATCTTTGTTACCCAAATTCTGCATGGAAGGCACATGCACACTAAAGCAAAGATTGACTATCATATAGCCATTTCCATCTTCCTGTGTAAAGGATTCCCAGGCAGAAAATGGCATTAAGTGACAAGCTATTTGTACACCAATTTTTGCTTGTTACATTTCCTGTTCATACATAAATAGGGTGAAAAACATATTAAGAGGAAAAATAAGGGAAATAAATCAATTTACCATGCAAGAAGTATTCCAGATTTCTATTTCTAGCTCATTAGTCTTAAAGTGTTTGTGTTGTAAGTTACCTTTCCTTCTCATAAACCAATTTTTACTCTTGTTAATCATACCATGTAATCCTCCAGCTCCTTCCCCCCGTGCCAACAGCAATTGCTTACTCTGACACAAATAGACAGGTGAATTATCTTTAAGTTTTGTTTAAAAAACAGGATGGGTACATTTCTTGCTTACACACATTGAATTATATTGGCTATTTAAAGAGAAAAAAAATAGCTGTCATGAAAGAACACAGATTATATTGATTTGTAAAATATCTCTCCAATATTAGCATGAACATTTATCTTTAGTGCCAGATTTGCCCTTGTGCATTTATTCTGTTTCTGGTTTTAACACTGAGAGTTACTCAGTTAGAAAATTAGGTTTATGCACATCCAGTACATATACCAGGTCTTCTATTAAAAGAAGTTTGCTGTGCAATTCATGCAACTGCAGAAATTATTGATGGAATGGGGTACACATTTTGTGCCCACAGAGCCTAACTGTCAAGTGATGCCTCCATTCTTGCAAGCACAATTTTGTACCTATAATGGATTGCCAGGAGAATGTACCCATGAATTACAGCAATAAAACTATGGCACTGCTTCACAGCAGGTATAAAGTGTTCCTGCATAAACAGGCTCAACATTTGCAGAATACATATCTAGATTCCACAAATGTGCACACGAGTCAGATAATCATACCCACTTTTCTAAAAAAAAAATGTGATACTAGTACTGTGAAACAGCCACTTATTTTATATAATGTACCACACAGAAAAAAGCTTCTAGACAGTGCCCTACTTCGAAAGAACTTAAGCAAGTCTTCCCTGTTTAGGACATCACTTAAACATGTGCTTAATTCCAGCAGGTGCTTACATACTTTCCTGAATGGGAATGCTTTCCAGTGAGAATGGTGTGTTTAAGAAAACTGAACCCAAGCCAGACAGAGCAAATTGAAACCTCTCATTTTAAGTACCTAACCCCATGTACTGTTTCTAGACACTTCTGAGTCTGTGCCAATAGTTTCTGAAGTGAGTGAGAAGCAAAAGAGGTGAAGAACTGAAAGGAAGAGACCAGACAAGCTAAATCCACAACACCCCAGCAAGCCATGATTTGCATGATTGGAGTGGACATATCAAAAAAAGAAGTAAAAATATAGCTGGCATATACCTAAAAATATGTTATGTACTGTAGAGAAGAGCATTGCAAAAGAAATGTTTTCAAGTGTGCCTCTTTAATATACATATTTTTATTATCCATTAATATGACTGGCAATATACTCCCACAAGACAAAACTCCAATTTCTTTGGCATGTGGTTGCATGGATATCCTCCTGTGCAGCTGTAGTAAGCTAAAATTACATCATGCAATGTGCAGTGAATAAGAAGTTTGATCATTGTGTTGATAGAACTCTTACAAACAGAATAAAAGTTAATAGGATCAGTGATTGCTCTTATTTTTTTGGTGTAAGGTGGGCATAGTGAGCAAATTGAATAGTCATATACAACAAAGGCAACATACAACAACAAACAACAAATAGTAGTTATGAATAAAGTTTGTTTGTTTTTTTAACAGAATAAAGATATGCCTTTCTATTCTTGTCCCTTTAAATTATATAAAATATATTGCAATCCCTTAGCTCCCTCTGGTGAGCAATTACTCTCACAGGTGGCATTAATTATTTGTATTTCAGTAGAGGCACCAAGTAAGGTCATAGCACCACAGTGCCAGGTGCTGTACATACTCATAGCAAGAGACAGTGCCTGATCCAAAGAGCTTACTTTCTAAATAGATGAGACCAGTAACATTTGAGAAAGTAAACAGACACAGAGATTCACCTGAGGTCACACAGAGCAGTAGAATCTGGCACAGAAAAAAATGTCTTCTGGCTCCCAGCCCAATCCCCTATCCCAGGGGTCGGCAACCTCTGGCACGTCGCTGGTTTGGCCAATCATGGCTCCCACTGGCCACGGTTTGCCACTCCAGGCCAATGGGGGCTTTGGGAAGCGAAGCAGGCCCATTGGCCTGGGATGGCAAACCACAGTCAGAGGGAGCCACGATTGGCTGAACCAGCTGACGTGACAGGTAAACAAACTGGCCTGGCCGACCAGGGTACTTACCCTGGCAAGCTGCATAGCAGAGGTTGCCGACTCCGGCCCTATCCACTGACTAGACCATGCTGCCATTAACTGCACTGTAACAGACTGACAAAATCTTGGACAAAGTGTATGGAATTAAGATGAAATTTACTGAATTAAGTTAAAGGCTATTGAATAAAGTATAATTTCTCTGGGGTCGATTGTATTAAAATGCAATTGTGTATATAACTGTTCTATGAGGAGGGAAATGCTAATTCCAACAGTTATCAGCCATTTGAAGTGACTTGGAAGATCTGGAAATACTAGTTCAAACTGGAGTCTTCAGGAAATAGCAGACAAAGGAAGAATTTCTGGATAAATAACCTAGTTTTAAACAGGCTCAGGATCTTCTTCCTGATCCAGCAGACGGAGAAAAACCCTGGTCCACAGAAGGTCCCAATTCTTAGGGAAAGAGCTGGAAGGACTGGGCCTACTGAGGGCCATAAATCTGTGCTAGTTCTGAGCTGAAGCTCTGGTGAACTTGAAATCACATGGAATCCCCTTGGGTGGGGTTTTGAAGGGCTGCTCCTTCGAGAGCCCATGTTACAGTTGGGGTGATCTGTGGTAAGCTTTTTAGCATGCATGTAGGTTCTTTTATTGGGGTTTAATGTTTTCTCTGTTATGCTTTTCCTTAAGATTAAAATAGGCTTGCATAGGGAGTGCTGTGTGGTAACCTATCACTGCTGGCAATTACTCTGCTGTTAGTCTTTGAAAGGAAAGCAAGCAGCCTTGCTCAAGCAGTCTTTTGCAGAGATATCATAGTATAATCAGGGAACTTTGCAACCTGGAAATACCCTGGTCAAAAGGGCGTGAGCTGTGTGCCTCCACTCAGGAGAAGTGGTGGCAAAGGGAGCTGGAAACCTAACTTGAGTGTCTTTGCCGGACCACAGACGGAGAATACAGACCCTGAACTGACACACATCAGCAAGAGTAAGGGGTTCTTCACAACTGGGACAATGGATTCTGATTCTTTCATCCTTGCTCATATTGAGTAGTAACTTACTATGAGAGTAGATCCATTGATTGCAATATAGGCCACTTGCGGAATAAGATACTTCTCAACTTGACCCAAAATATCAAAAACCCAAAATTAAAAAAAGAATTCAAAATAGAAATGTGAAAGAATATTCTTAATATCTATGTTAATATTAAGCATTCTATTTAAATAAAAGTAATTAAATAAAAGCATCCTAATACTGTGGACAAATACAATTATTCTATGTTGAATTAAGAACCACCACTTTCCCCCATCTCCCACAGTTGCTAGGGAAACCTTGTCCATGGTGCTCTCTCACTAATACAAGTTCAAAACATATTTCTTTCAGTTAAGCAGAACAACTATCAATGTGAGCTAATGTTTTAAAATAACCTATACCGAATAATCTTATTTTAGAAAGAAAATGCAAAATGTTACAGGATCAACCTACAGCAGTTATGTGCATGTGTCTATATTAAATATATAAAGACACAAATAAAAATAACTCTTATGTGACAAATCTGAGAAATTATCCCAGATTGAGGTGTCAATGGAGGAGGTTTAAAATAAATTGATAAACTGAACTGCAAAAAGTTATCAGGACCAGATGGTATTCACCGAAGAGTTATGAAAGAAATAAAATATGAAAGTGCAGAACTACTAATGTGGTATATTACCTATCACTTAAATAAGCCTCTGTACCAGATGGAGGATAGCTATAGGATAGCTAATGCAACACATATTTTTTTAAAAAGCTCCAGAGGTGATCCTGGCAGTTATAGACTGGCAAGCATAACTTCAGTACCAGGCAAATTGGTTGAAACTATAGTCAATAATGAAATTATCAGACACATATATGAACACAATATGCTAGGGAAGAGCCAACATGGCTTTTGTAAATGGAAATTATGCCTCAGTAATCTATTAGAATTATTTGAGGAGATCAACAAACACGTGGACAAGGGTGATTCTATCAATATAGTTCACTTGGTTGTTCAGATAGCCTTTGACAAAGTTCCTCACCAAAGGCTCTTAAGCAAACTAAGCAGTCATGGGATAAGAGGGAAAGTCCTCACTTGGATCAGTAACTGGTTAAAAGATAGGAAACAAAGTGTAGGAATCAATGGTCAGTTTTCACAATGGAGAAAGGGGCAAATAGTGTGGTCCCTCAGGGATATGTACTGGGACCACTACTGCTCAACATATTCATGATTTGGAAAAGGGATGAACAGTGAGGGAGCAAAATTTGCAGATAATACAAATGACAGTTAAGCCTAAGCAGACTGTGAAGAGTTACAAAGGGAATTCACTACACTAGGTGACTGGGAAATAAAATGGCAAACAAAATTCAAGATTGGTAAGTGCAAATTAATGTACGTTTAAAAAAAAATCCTAACTATACATACAAAATAATGGGATCTTAATTAGTTGTTACCACTTAAGAAAGAGACATATTGGATAGTTCTTTGAAAACATCTGCTTAATGTGCAGCAATCAAAATAGTCGAATAATTAGGAAAGGAATAGATAATAAAACAGGAAATATCAAAATACTACTATATAAATCCATGGTATGCCAACACCTTCAATACCATGTGCAGTTCTGGTTGCTCCATGTCAAAATAGATATATTAGAATTTGGAAAGGTACATAGGAGGACAACAAAAATGATCATGGGTATGGAATAGCTTCCATCTGAGGAGAGCTTAGAATGACTGGGGCTGTATAGCTTGGAAAAGAGATGACTAAGGAAGAGGCAGGGGATATGATAGAGGCCTATAAAATCATGAATGGTATTGAGAACGTGTTATTTACCCCTTCACATAACATAAGAACAAGGTGTCACCCAATTAAATTAACAGCAAACAAAAGGAAGTACTTCTTCACAAAATGCACTGTCAACCTGTGGAGCTCATTGTTATAAGATGTTGTGAAAGAAAAAAAGTATAACTGAGTTCAAAAAAGAATTAGATAATTACATGGAGGACAGGCTATTAGCCATAATGGTTAGGGATGCAACCCCTCGGTTTCCCTAAAACTTCAATTGCCAGAAGGTAGAACTGGAAGTCAGGGGATGGATCTCTGATAATTGCTCAGTTCTGTTCATTCTCTCTGAAGCATCTGGCACTGTCCACTATCAGGGACAGGATATGGGCTAGATGGACCATGGGTCAGACCCAGTATGGTTATTCTTATGTTCTTATTTACCATTATGCTACATCATGATCTGATTATACAAAACAGTTGTGAAACCAGTTTAGCAGTCAATATGGAAAAAAGAAGCTGGATCATACTTGAATATGGCCATATATATATATATATATGGTCATGTTTCTTTGTAGATGTGTGTGTGTATATATATATATATAATGCATATACATCTACAAAGAAACAAAGCTTCACATACCCTCAAATGTTTTGATACTATATGAAACACTGTATATATGTATGTTTAAAACACACAAGAGACATAGGGGGTAACCCTGGCCTCATTGAAGTTAATTGCAAAACTCCCATTAACTTCAGTTTCATGGGATGGTCCCTGTCCCAGGGAGATTACATTTGAAGATCTAAATCCTGATCACATTTAACTTGTCTGGAAATAGTAGAGAGCAGAGATATCTGCCTTATTTGTAAGTATAACAGCATCCTATTATTAGGACATGATTGCTCAGCATAGCCTCGGAGGAGCACAGGGTAGAATGTACCTTATTGCTGCTCCAAGAAAAAGAAGCAATATGTTCCCTCTGTAGTGGCTGCTGTTGGCTCAAGCAGATTTACAGGGGCTTGGAGGCCTGGCATGAAAAAGCTGACAGACTGCTTGCACTTGTAGTGATGGTGCACCAGAATGCATGGTAGCTGGTTGCCCAACCTAGCATTTCAAGGGCTGCATTGCAATCCTCAATTCATTTTGATTAAGAAGGTAAGGGATAAAAGATTCCCTATAGCCTCTTCCCCCATTGGTGCACTTGCAAAGAGCAAGTTTTCCCCCAAGGAAGAGTAGAAAAATATAGAAGATTGGTTAACAATACACAAGGAAGGTGAAACAAGAATGTACCACAAACTCTGAGTATGTTTTAAAGGAGGAAATTTAAGGTAAAGAATAAAGGTGGCTTGGTGGACAAGAGCTGAGAATAGGAACCATTTGAAAATTCCCCATCAAAAGAACAGTTTTTTCATGGAATATTGAGTTAGATTACAGGTTTTTCTTCAAAACTTTCTGGAAAAAACAAACACATTTTTTATTTTCTGGTCCACCTTTCCCCCCAAATCATTCATAAATTCTGCTGTGGTGCCTCATGGGAATTATAGTTCAGTCGTCTCATGTTCCAATTTTCCTCTAAGGGATGGACTCTTTGATTACATTACATCTCCCATGTTTCACCATGGCAAAGGAATCCCATAATGCCCCCTCACCTCTCCAAGACAGACTGTTGTAAATCATGGGATATTTAGTTTGACCAGGAAGCACAGACCATAAGAGAATGAGAAACCCAAATTTCAGCTCCCAGGAGGCACTGCAGCAGCATTTAAAATATTTTTTTTGCTGTTTTCTGACAAATAATTTTAGTATTCAAAATTCTGCTGGAAAAAACCTGGGAAGCTGGTCTAAATGAAGGAGTTAGCAGGAAAGGATACTCAGACCATGGAATGGAAGGAGATATTATGTGTGATCCTACAGTTATACAGTATTTAAAAGTATCAAAAAGTATCATTGAATAATTTTGCATGATTAGGCCCAAAGGGAATAGAACTCATTAACCAAGTACACCATGCACTCCTCTGGTAGGTGGCCAACACAGAGAAAAGCAGCCTATTTCTACCACTTAAAAAGAGTGGTAAAACGAGACATATATGCCTATACTTTTGGAGCGGAAAGTCCCAGGTTCATCCTCATTCAATATCCATGTTGCAGACCGTTACATGAGTAATTCGGAAAGAAGTTTAGGAGGAGCATAGAAAGGTGAGAGGGAACAGGAGAAAAGACAAGGATAGATTTAGCTAAGACAAAATCGAGGAGAGCTTTGAAAGTTGAGAGTTGCCTGAATTTAATATATTAATATACAGGAAGCAACTGAAGATATTTGAAAAAAGGGGAAAATCTCATCAAAAATAAAATTTTACCAATAAGATTTGGTATAGACAGGTGTGGGGAAAGGTCAGACACAGAAAAACCAGAGAAGTTGAAGTTAATGGAAATGAATCATGATTAAAGATAACTAGGGGATGGACTAGTGTTTTATGCTTATGAATAAGGTGGAAATGATTAGCCTTGTACATATAATTTTAAAAAGAGATAATGTTGAAAATACAGCATGGGGTTTATATTTAACTATTTGCTGGTTATTGGAAGAGCTTTAGAAGATATTCCCACATTTTTGCCAGTCTGTGAAAGCTGAACCCAAGACAAGAGCTGAGCACATAATTGATTTTTTAATTTAGTGGCTCAACCAATAAACCAAAAATGGATTGTTTCCAACTGACACAGTTCTCTTCCCCTCCCCCATTCCAGTTTCTCACTAAAATGAAAAACCTAAAAAAAAAAATTGTTCTGGATGATTTAATATGGCCTTTTGAGAACAAACTGTGTCAATTCAAAATGGTTCATTTAGAAAATGTTGAAACTATTCTGACTTTTTTGAGAAAAAAAAAGTTTCCTCTATTTTAGTAAGCCTAAAACTATTTGCCAAATTCAGCCTGAATATTCATTATCACATTTTTACAACTGTGGGGATCAGGTTTAACCACTGAGCATCTGAAGTGTGCTGGGCACTTTGTAGATACACAAAGAAAAGATGCAGGGCCTGACTCTTCACCCTGAAGATCAGAGGAGTTACACTGGCATAAAATCAGTGGAGAAAAGGACACTGGTCCCTGCCTTGAAAACCTTTCAATCTAATGAGTCTACACTGCAATAAAAAAACCATGGCTGACTCATGACTGCTGACTCTGGCACATGGGCTTGGATTAAAACGCTGTTTAATTTCATTGTAGATGAATCTACTTGGACTGGAGCCTGGGTTCCAGGACCCTGTGAGATGGGAGGGTCACAAAGCTTGCGCTGAAGCCTGAGCCTGAATGTCTAGCTGCAATTAAACAGCTGCAGGTGTCTAACTGTGATATAGACAAAACCCAAGACAGTGGTTCTCAAAGTCAGTCCGCTACTTGTCCAGGGAAAGCCCCTGGTAGTCCGGGCTGGTTTGTTTCCTTGCTGCACCCACAGATTCAGCTGATCATGGCTCCCACTGGCTGCGGTTCACCACTCCAGGCCAATGGGGGCTGCGGGAAGTGGCGCAGGCCAGGGGATATGCAGGGACAAAATTAGAAAGACCAAGGCACAGAACATGATTAAAATAGCTAGGGACATCAAAAGTAAAAAGAAAAAAAATGCAAATACATGAAGAGCCCTCGTTGTGGGCTATTCCTCTATATAAGGATGATGTCTGTCAGGAGGAAGAGTCAGTGACGAGACTTATAATGGCTGAGTCGTCCTATTTGTGCTTTACAGGTTTTTCCACATATGCAACAGGTGGTTGACTGGAAAGAACATAACTGCTGGCCGGGATGCTGTACCCTTTCTCTCCTCCTCTGCTGTTTCTCAACCTTTTGAGCAAGGCAATATTCTTCAAAACAGGCTGAGGCATGATGTATGATGCGACACCATTACAGTCTATTGCCAGCGAGCTCTTCCTAATTTGTGGGGTTAATGTCTCCCTTCTTAAGATATACTTTCAAAGCGTTCATGTGGCATTTCCTCTGTCCCCCGCAGGTCCTCTTACCATAACTAAATTGAGAAAGGAGGACTTACTTCAGAAGATGAGTATCAACTTTCTGTACAGAATGGCCAGTCCAGCAAAACTGATGTTTCAAAATCTCTACCTCAACACTGGTGATGTTAGCTGCAGAGAGAACACTGGCATTGGTACGACAATTTTCCCATCTATCTAAGGCAGCGCTGTTGGTACCACTCCAGAAGCTTAAGATGGTTTTGGTACATCACCCATGTCTTGCACCCATCAGGAAGAGTGGGAATAGCTACTCCACTGTAGACCAGTATCTTAGTTTCCATCCTCAGATCTCTGTCAATAAAGACATGTTAAAGCAACTTTCCGAAGAATATGCTGGCACAACGGATACTATGGTTGATCTTCACAGATTGGATCTCTGGGAGAGGTGATTAACACAGTAAAGAAAATGCTCAATGTTTTTCAGGGGTTCATAAAGAGCAAGAGGAAGACTAATGATACGGTAGGCCCATTACTCAATGAGGAGAGAAAGACGGTAACAGAAAATGCAGCAATGGCTGAAGTGTGAAATGCCTTAAAAAGTTAGCTATGATTAGATGACAACATAGTGAACATCAGCATAAATGGATTAGGATCACTGCTGCATTTTCTTTTCTTGTCTTTCTCTCCTCGTTCTGGGATGTGTCAGCAGTAGTGTTGTAAACAAGACATGAGAAGTAATCCTTTCATTCTGCTCTGCACTGATAAGGCCTCAACTCTAGTATTGTGTCCACTTTTGTGTGCCACATTTCAGGAAAGACATGGACAAACTGGAAAAAGTTCAGAGGAGAGCAACAAAAATTATTAAAGGTCTAGAAAACATGATCTATGAAGAAAGATTGAAAAAAAAGGGTTTGTTTAATCTGGGGAAGAGAAGACTGAGAGGGGACAGGATTACAGATTTCAAGTATATAAAAGGTCGTTACAAGGAGTAGGGTGAAAAATATTTCTCCTTACCTTCTCAGTAGACGACAAGAAGCAATGGGATTAAATTGCAACAAGGGAAGTTTAGGCTGGACATTACAAAAAACGTCTTAACTGCCAGGGTAGTTAGGCACTGTAACAAATTGCAAACGGAGGTTGTAGAATCTCTGTCACTGGTCTAATTATTATTTAGTCCTGCCATGAATGCCGCAGACTGGACTTGATGGCCTGTAGAGATTCCTCCCAGTCCTAAACTTCTATGATTCTATGATCTGGGGCTAAAATAGAAAAAGAACAAGTTAAGAGTTACTTAGAAAAGTTAGATGCCTTCAAGTCAGCAGGGCCTGATGAAATACATAATAGAATACTTAAGTGGCTGAAGACATCTTTGAGCCATTATCAATTATCTTTGAGAACTAATGGAAGATGGGAGAGATCCCAGAGGACTAAAAGGGCAAATATAGTACTGTGATGGATTGCAAATTTTCTATACATTTTTGACAGTTTTGGTTGCAAAGACATCATCTTCACACAACAGCACATGTAGTGGACTGCATCAAGCTCCATTGCAAGTGTTGGATGGAGTTGGTTTTAATTCAGATTAAATTAAAGAAAGAAAGAAAGAAAATCAAACAAAAATCAACATGTGGGGATATCCTGACTTTATTTAGATCAATGGCAAGCTCTTATTGACTTCTCTGGAACCAGGATTTCATTTCTGGGGTCTGATAATATATTTGGGCAATCTCCCTTTCAGGTGTCTTTCTGGTATTTTTAGAAGTACTTTCAGACTTTCATTTCAACAGCAAGAACAAAAATTCCTGAAACCTGAAGATGCCAAAGAGCTCACAACAGCACTTTATAATATTAGAAAGAGAGAGAGAGAGAAAGAAGAAGAAAAAGAAACCCTTTGTCCATCTTGTCCTCTTTCAGATCCTTCTAAAGACATTCTCATGTGCCTAGAGAACGCTAGCAAGTGGTCCACAATAGCAAGGCAAGTGGTGAGCTGAGACTGCTGCTTATAGGCCTTGATACAGCAGTCCATCCCTATACAGCAAAACACTTAAGCACATACTTGATTCCAAACACTTGGCTATGTTCCACTGACTTCATTAATATGCAAGGCGTTAAAGTCAAGCTTGTCCTTAAGTCCATCCTTATTTAGCAAAATAATTAAGCATGCACTTAAACTTAACTACCTAATCCATGAAGGCATTTAAGTGTGTGCTTAAGTCTGTCTGTGTTCAGGAAAATAATTGAACATATACTTAAAGTCAAAGGGACTTAAGCTCATACTTTGCTGAATTGGGGTCATAATACAGAATGTGCTCTCATACTACTCCATGGGCCTATTTTATCCACTTGTTGACTCTTATAACTCTCAGCTGTGAGCTCTCTGGGGCAGGGACACTCTCTCTTTATTTTTTATAAGAAAGCATATGACCATGGGGCCCTGATCCTCGTTGGCACCACCAGTAGCTACTATAATGCAAATCCATAATAAAAAATAAGATGAAAACTAACAAGGTATTAATTGTTTACAACTTCCCAAACATGTAAAATTTTGCTGCCTAAATTGGAAGCTTCAATTCAGTTTAGTTTTCTGTTGGCTTAAGCTGCTACTCTACCTTCTTAATGTACCTTTTAAGCTTTGGAGAGTTGAAATTTGTTCTGCAAACTTTCCCTGTGCTGTGATATAAGTGATTGCTGATGCCCAAATTGTAGCCATTTCACAAATAAATCAGTGTGTATGAGAAACTACAGCTTCAACTGGGAAATTGTTTATTGTTTTCCATCTAAAAATGTAGAGAAAGGGAAAAAAATGCAGTTTTACTTTTTCACCACTAACTAAAGTCAATTCTTAATTGTCTTCACAACAATGGTTTTGTTCTCTGCAAAATACAAACTGAATTCAAAACCTGGAACCAGAAAAATCCTCCTGAAAATATTTCTGTGTTCTGAATATGTTACAGACCATGTGCTTTCAGAATTTCTTAAATTTAGACTCTGTCTTAGAAGTCCAACAAAACCAACTGCAGTCTCCCAATCAAAAATATGCAGATATTGGTTAACAATTTGCTGCCAGCTATCCACTCAGGTAAAGGATGCTCTGAATGAATTATTAATATGTTGAAGATTCAGTCCTATGGTTGCAGTTATTTTCAGGATTAAATATTCCCATAATCTAAAAAGGAAAGAGAAGCGGACACTCATAATCTTTCTTCCCACAATCAGAAATTTCACATGGGTGATATTCTCTGCTGAAATGGAGCCAAAAGAGGCTTCACGTGGCCCCTACACTGGGCTAAATTCTGGGTGCTGGGGAATGCAGGCAATCTGCATCCCTCAGCCCCAGATGGCCAATGGGTGCTAAATATTCCCATGGGAGGAGCATTCTATTGTTCCTTGACAAGTCCCTTATTAATGAGACTGTCTTCCTTTCACCACTGGCCCCATCAATTTCCCCAGCTGTTGATTTAGGTGGCAGGGGCAAATTTCTCCTTTTTATGAAATATATGTATTTTCTCTATTATGTTTGCTTCCAGTGTCCTTCCATCTGACAGTTTCCTTCCATTGTAACTGTATCTTTAAAAGTGTTCAGAGCGTTAAACTAGAAGTAATCGCTGGAGAATATGGGCTTGTCTTCACTTAAAACGCTATAGTGGCACACCTACACTGCTGTAATGCTTCAGCGTAGATACTACCTATGCCAACCGGAGGGATTCTCCTGTCGACATAGATAAACCACCTCCCTGAGAGAATTTTTCCATCGACCAAATGCTGCCTGCACAGGGACATAGGTCGGCTTAACTACACCACTGAAGGTGGTGGATTTTCCATGTAATAAGACAACCTAATTTTCTAGTGTAGATGGGGCCTTGGAGTCACACCTAAAACAGTTTTTGTTAGCTCAAGACTATTGGCTTGCTCTCTTCAGGGAAAACTATGCCATGCCAATGAAAAAATGCATTTCTTGGTGCTATTTTGGGGGGGAACAACACAAAAACCAACATGGTTAAGGGATATTTTTTCATTAGATAGCTTAATAATGCCCATCGACTTTAACTGGGATTTGCATGTCTTAACCACACCTTTTCCTGTGCTCTGAACTTCCCCGGGCCTTTTTCTGTGGTAATTCATATTAAAGGCTCTCAGCAGAAAAACCATTATGAAAGTAGAGCTTCATAAAATTAGTTTTGGATTGATCTGTTCATTTCAACAGGCATAATCCTTCTTTTACTCCTTGTCCCATCAATTGGGGTGGGGGATCAATAGATCTTGTTCTTCATCTCCAAACGGACTTGTTAAGTGTATCTTTCAAGCTGATTCCAACCGTCTTCACTTCCTCCTTCAGCATCTTGAACCATCTTTTTCTAGGCCTTCTTCCTGGTCTTTATCTCACGACTACTAGGGCTTTACTCTCCGGCCTACGTATCCCATATCTCATTATCTTTCATGACCCAGTCATCTCAGTCACTACTCACTCTGTTTTTTCATGAAGATAATATCTTCTTGTCTAAAGGTAGTATATAAAATGAATATTTTGGGTGGTTTCTACCTTCATATTTAGCAACAGAGTGGGAGGAATCTTGAAATCCATTCCCAGTAATGCACTAATAATGGGAAGGATTAGTTGAGCCTGTACCCACAAAGAATTGGGGATTCTATTTCCAAATCATGTCACCTAGGAGTGGAACTGTAACACTCACTTCAACAGTAGTCTTTTAAAAATGTATTAAACACCCAAAAGAGGTTGACAGAAAAAGGTCATGAATGAGTTGCAATTAAGTAAAGGTAGGGTTGTTAAGAGCAGGGTTAATTGAGAAAAAATAAATAAAAATCAAGCTCTTTGTGGAGCCGTGATAGAAAAGTAAAGGAAAGTTCATTCTATTTTCATAGTTACTTCTGGGCCTATCTGGCCTCCTCAACTGTTATCTGAATGCCTCAGACACACACACTAATGAATTTATATTCAAACTCTCACCCTCTCAAAGGTGTCCACATTTTACAGATGAGAATCTGAGGCACAGATGGCACTTGGGAAGTCTGTGGTAAAGTCAGACTAGAACCCTGTTCTCCAGAATCCCAGTCCAGTGCTTTAATCACAAAACCAGCCTCCCCACCCAATCCCTGCTCCTTTTTTAAATAGAAAACAATTGCTGTTTGTAGAAAGATGGAGTTGTTGTTTACACAAATGATTGTCCACCTTCAAATGTATATGGCATAAGCACTTACCAGAAAGTTATGTGTCTCAGCATTATTCCCAAACCCCTCAGCTCAGCTGAAATTAATAACTAAAAATATCAAAACACCTTCAATTAACTCTGGCACTTGTCCAACTGTTTTCTCCCCAAAACTTTAGCCAGCTATAAAACTGACTCATTTTATAACCCTAGGACAAATCACTTAACTTGTCTACTTCCTTCTTTATTCACCATAAAATACAAAATACTTATATGAGTGAGGAGAAAATTTGTATCCGGGAGGCATTTTTAGACCCTCAGGTGAAAATGCAAGTGAGATAAAAGTCACTTTTTAAAATAAAAGAAATGATTTTATTGAAATCAGATTTTTTTTCATTTTTTTATTCATTCAAGAAAATAAGCCTACTTAACCTAAAATTTAAAATTGACAAACTATGTTGAGACCTAAACTTACTATAATCTTCTATAATTATGTACATTAAATACATAAATTATGTAATTAAATACATAAATATTAAACAGTATAAGCCTGCTGCCAAGTTTAAAGACAATCAAACCAGAGCTAGTGGAATTTATTGGCTAAACACCTGGAACTAGAGTTTATTGAAGACAAGTGCTAAATCAGCCTTTGAGAGCAGTAGCCACTTCCACAGGTGCAGAGAGAATATTTTCTTCATTTTGTTCTATTCATCTAGTTCAGTTCATTCAAATTTGAGTTTAAAAAAGAACTGATTGGCTGTTGAAAAAAAACAGGAAATCTTGATTTTTCTCATGTAGTCTCAGAATAAAAAACGAGTGAGATACACTAGTTTTAAAATCTTGAAGGACAGGATGCTCAGAAGAAAATCACTTCAGCTCATTAGCTACACATAACACTTTTATTTACTAAATCAATTAGTTTGATCAGAACAAGATTTACATTTGAAAGTATCTTAAAAGTAGTTGATTTTTTTAAAATGCTGTTTTTGTGCATTTTAATTGAATTTAAATTTCTTTCTAAATAGAGTTTGACACAAATCATATGTAGAAATTAGTCATCTAGTATAAGAAATACACCATCCACTATTTAATATATAAAAATTAATAATCTGAATAAATGTAAGAAATTATCTTAAGTAAATCTTGAATCTTAAATAAATGTGTATAGTGTGCATCCTTCTGATTAGCTAAAAGAAGAACCAAATTTAGCTGCAAATCAACGTTTTCATGGTTACCAACTAATGATAATCAACCTTTCTCTAGAAAAATAATTAAAAATTACAAAAGTAAAACATTCTGAAAATCAATTATGTAAATCAAGGTTTCCTTCTTTTTGATTTAAATTATGATTAAAATCAGTGATTTCAATCACTTTGATTTAAATTATCCACCCTAGTGACATGAGTGCAAAGTATTTGTTTCTTCTTTTGGGGGAAAATGTTTTGAGGTCTGGAGGCATTTAGCTTTTCTCTCTACTTAGAATCACCTGTTCCTTATATTCCACACATATCCTCCTGCACAGAACCAGTTCCACTACCCAAGGATTGGAAGGGCTGTGATGTTTGAGGAAATAGAGGAATACAAATCTTCATAGATATCCACTTCACTGGCAGATTCATTACTAGACAAATTAACATCACAGTAGTCTTGCTGTGTGGAATAATCAATTTCTTCCTAATGATATTGTTCAGTATCAGCAGACATAGTGCTTTTTAGCTGCTGGAGCTGGATCAGTTAGTCAATGGTGTGCAAGTTGCAAAATGCTTGCTCATTCTTCTATCAACTGTAATGCCCCAATTTACTCTAACACCTAGTGTTAAACAATAAGGAGACAAGGTGCACCTGCTATCTCCAGCAGAGATAGACTGCACTGGATCTGATACTTAAACACTTGCCTGAGTGGACTGTTTTCTGAATCTAACACCAAGCACCTGGCTATCTCAATTAGAATAGAAAAGCCTGACACAGGAAAATTCATGCACACAATTAATTGTGTAATTACCTTCACCAAAGAAAGGGTAGGCACACAGCCTGCCCATGAAGGAGTATAGTGTCGAACAAGCTACGGCAAAAATGGGAAGCAAGGGGGAAAAAAACACGGAATCTTTGATTCAGGAATGCACTTAAGCACATGCTTAATATCCAGTGGGGATATAAAGCCCACGCTTAAGTGAGTCCTGAATAAGGAGGCTTTTCATAATTGGGGCTAAACAGAGTAAGAAGACCTAATTGGCAGCCACCACAGTTTCATCTCTGGCAGAGAGCAAGAACCATGAAGCAACTGGTAAGGAGATATGTTGCTCATGCATGGCTATATATGGTTAACCTGCAGTCCCCAAAATGATCATGGTAAGGAACTGTGAATTGACTACTAGGAAAAGAGCCACTTCCTAAGACTTAGGAGATGACACACAGGGAACAGATATTGGGCAATGTGTTTGCTAATGAAGCAGCTGGTACATATAGACAGATGACTTTAGAAAGAACAATGGAAGAAGCCTGACACAGGGCAGAGGCACGAACCACCACAGGCACGCATGACCGAAGCAGTGCTCTGTGAAGAGTCACAAAACAAAATGGAAGTGCAAAGAAAAGAATACACATATAAAGCCATATCATATTTTCTCTGAAGTCTCTTAGCCAGTAATGGCACACTGGAAGTTGCTAACAGGTGGTGCTATCTGCTTATCAATTTTACTTTCATTATAGCTCTCAGTGTATTATGCCACTCAGAAACAGAGAGAGCACAAATCCAGAACACCCCTGAATTTTGGGTGGAGGTTGAATTCAAATTCCTGGTTTCAAATCCATCCTTATGTTTTTGCTGTGGGTCAGCTCCAAAAGCAGACAGAGCCTAAATTTAATATAGATTAAAATGCCAGCTCCTCAGTTTGCCTCTGCTTTGAAGATAAAAAGAAATGAACTTTGACGTAAGGATATATTAAGTGTTTTGAATCTCATATTTATACATATTCTTCACTGCTTTCAAACTAGTGGAAACAAGAATAAACCATTCTAGGGGGAAAAGTCATTTCAGTTACTGAGGGGAATAGCATGGTGATAACATAGACAAAATTTATACTCAAATTCCAAAGTTGCCAATACTGATGATTGAATCACAAGTCTCACTATTTTTGGCTTTAAAACGCCAGTGGTGCTAGGTTAATTTGATCGGGAATCTCTTAGACTTTCAAAGAGTCTCAAATTCAGAAATATATGTTCAAATTGTCTGTAAACCTGTTTTCATTTGAACTTAATAAAGTTCAGAATTAGAGCTGAGTGAAGATTTTCATTCAAAAAAACTTTTTTTTGGCAAAAAAATATGCAGATTTGACAAATTCAGAATGTTTTATGAATGTGTGTCAGTCTGCTGAATTGTTCAGGTAGAAAAAAACTGACTACAATTGAAAAAAAAGTTGAAAAAAATTAGTTCTGATATTTTCAAAATGAAGCTTTTTTATTTCAGTTCAAATTACTTTTCATTTCAAAATTTCCTTCACATTTATTTCTTAAAAAATGCTCAAAATCAAACTGACTTTGTTAAACATGAAACTTGTTTTAAAAAAAAATTACCAGCAGGCAAAAGCAAAAAGAAACAAAAACAAAAACAAACAAAAAACCACACTTGCTATTCACATATCATTACTTAGTATAAAGGTTGTCTAGAACTGACTAACTTATACTAAGCTAGACCCATCCCCAGTGCAAGTTTCAAGACGGAATATATTTACCAAAATCACTGCAATAATTTAAGACAAAACCTTCATTCTATAATGGATGTAAGCCACCTCAAAGAAAAAGAAGCTGGTTTCAGAGAAGCAATGCAAGTGTTCTCACTTCTATATCTTTCTCCTGCAGAGCTTAAATCACATTTTGTCACACAAAAATAACATGAATAAACTATATTTACATATCAAATATACATACACACAGAAAATCTGATCACGCGGAGAACGCATGTATTAACTAATAACTGATTTGATCGCCCAATGAGGAGATTGTGATTTTTATGTGGTACATTGTAGTTTAAGGTATTTAGATCTAGAGATAGGCCCTAACCCAGCAAAGAACAACTATGCTAGTGGACCCCTTTGCATATACATGTCCCTGTTGATTCAAGGGGTCTTCATGTGGGTACTGGTGTCTGCCTGCATGTTTGTCTTTGCCGGATCAAGGCCCCAACTCCCAGATTTAGACACTTTGAACTTTGGGGAACTGATGATCCAAATGGCGATTTAGAGTTGAAAGTCATACTTTGTTGCTATCTCTATAATTCAGTCAAACCAAAACACCTGCACACCCAATACTCTGGGACCAACATAGCTACAAAAACATTGCAAATAACTATGGAATATACTAAATTTTGTTGTTTAAAATGGAAATTTCACAACATGAAGAAAGAGGAAGCCAGATTGAACAGATACATCTACTTCCTGAGCAGATGCAAGAAACAAAACATCAACACAAGAGGACTGATCATCTGTAAATCTCTGATCACTGCATACAACTTCAAATATGCTGCACAGCTCTGCAGAAATACCTCAGACAAACTGAGAACCATCTCCTTCACCTTACATACTCCAGAAGGGACCACCTCAAACAAAAAATCACACATGCTCCTACACAATGGAAGGAAAACAAAATAATAACCAGGAAATTTGCCTAGAGATCATGCAGGAAACCCAAAAGAGCAATCAAAAAACCCTGGTGACAGCCATTCGAAACAAAAATATCCTCAAACCACTCAAACAAAGGGCGAACTTCCTTCAAGTCATCAGAAACTTCTTCCATAAAATCTGCAACATTAGTAATCTCCCACAGAACACTATCCTTGCCACCATGGATGTCACCTCCCTATGTACCAACATCCTTCTCCATGATGGCATTGCTGCCTGCCTCAAAAATCTACAAGGCAATGTACAACTCTCAGAAATCCACCCTAAACACACTGCCAAACTCATCAATTTCATCTGCTTCCACTACAACTTCACATTTGAGAACAAACACTTAGTCCAAACTGTGGAATTGCCATACATGCTTGGATGTCTCCCCAATATGCCAACCTCTTCATGGGCTACTCAAGAAAGAATTTCTGGAAAAATGCACCACAAAAACAACATACCTAAGATAGGTCAATCATATTTCCATCCTCTAGAGAGATGACCTAAACTTTCTCATAGATTTCTACCACAACTTCTATAGCCACTACCCATCCATCAAACTCTCTCTAGAACACTCTTACACCAGCATCAATTTCCTGGACACTACAAGCAGCCTCAAAAATGAAACCCTCCAAATGACTGTACACAAGAAACCCATGGATCACCACATAGATCACCGCAGATTCAGCAACCACCCCAGATACACCAAGAAGTCTGTTAACTAGATACAAGCACTCACATACTACAGATTTGCTCTGCAGAGAAAGTCTAGGATGCACATCTAAACACATTCAAAACCTCCTTCACTAAAAAAGGACACTCCACCAGAGAAGTAATTTTATCACAGAACTGGTCACCCAAATAGCATGAGAGAACGTTTTTCAATACAGGAGGTAAAATACTGATCACACACCTCTAGTTGTCACCTTCTAATCCACACTGGAACCCACCTGGGGTATTAAACAACTACACTACAGACTTGACTGGGACCACATCCTGAAAGTAGACTTCCTGAATTGCTCTTCTGGCCTGCAAACCACCACCCATTTTCACCAAGCACATCATCAGAAACTAGCTCCTCACAGAGCTGGACATACCAACTCCATATCAACCCTAACAGAACAGATGCAAAATCTGCAGATGTATAACCACTGCTACCGTGATCAACATATCCTACAATACACCTTTCAAAATCCATGGGTCCTACACATGCATATTATCACGTGTACTACCTCATCCAGTGCATGAAATGCCCCAACAATATCCGTGTTGGTGAAACCAGACAATCACTACAGTCTTGCATGAACTCATAATGGAAAATGATAGAAGAAAAACACCATAGCTCCTGTGGGCAAATACTTTTCACAAAAAGATCACTCCGTATCTGACTGCTCAGTCCTCATCCTCAAAGGAAACCAGCACAATTCCTCCAAAAGATGAGCCTGAGAACTTAAATTCATAAATCTAATAGACACTAAAAACCATGGACTTAACAGACACACTGGTTTTATGGCTCATTACAACAGTTTGTAACACATCTTATTGCCTTCTAATTCTTAATTGCTCACCTCTTTTTAAGTGATCTCCTGCAGCATGTTCAAATACCTTATGATTCACAATGTGTCCCAACTTGTATTTAGCTTAGACACTCTGGTTACCTTCCCCAGACCTGAAGATCTCTGTGAAACTCAAAAGCTTCTCCCTTCCACCAGCAGAAGTTAGACCAATAAATATTACCTCCATTACTTTGTCTGTCTGCATACCCAACCACAGCTGGTTGCATAGTAGGGGGAGTGTAGAACTAATGAATGTTTCAGTTTAACAATTCTGCAACACTTGTTGAATAAATTATTTGGTAAAATATTCATATTATTCAATCAGCTCCACAAATGGACAAATAATGGGGAAAATATTAATAAAAATCTGATTTTAAAATATCCATAGATCTCTGATATGAATTATTCAGCCAGCACTGCAGCTCCATCTTTCACCCTTCACCTTCCAGGAATTGTGATATAAAGATGAATGGAGGAAACTGAATAAAGGAAGCTCTGAAAAGTTAATCAGAGGATAAAACACTTCTTGCTGGGTTTTTTTTTAATGTTTTGATTAGTACTTTATAATTAATTTCTTATGCTACCTGTCAATATCAAAAACTTCTGACCAAAACACTCTTTGGGTAAACTGGTTTAGATCCTCATGCTTCCAGAAACACACTATCAGACTAAGGAAATAAAATATAAAAAGTTACTATCAAATGGACATAAGAAATTACAAGAAGAACTTTCCCATGGGAGCAAACTTGACAAAGGGAAGAAGCAACATACTTTGCCATGAGCATTTCCACTGAAGTCAATGATGAAATGCGTGTGTGTGAGTAAAATTCGACTCCCTCTTAACTAAGTATATGTGGTAGGGAATAAGGCCACATTATTTTTATGTTTGAGTATTCCTATTCTATTATGTGTCTGTCATTGTCGTGTCCTGGACAACTTTCCCATTAAGATCTCAGCTCTCTGACAGTCCAGACACCTCAGCTTGCCTCTTACCGTCAGAGGACGGCTTCCGGGCCTAGTACAAAGACTTCTGGTACCATACATGCTCCAGCACTTATCCAAAGGCAACTACTTTTCTTGGTCTGCCTCCAGAGTTATTACTCTTGCATAGTTGTCCATTTCTATTCAAGGTGTTCCATGTGAGCCTATCACCTTTACTGGCTCCCCATTCTCTACTTAGCCACTAAAATATGACTCTGAACATCCACCTTTAAAACTGTGGCATAAGTAGGAATGAAAATTTATGGTTAATGGGCAATGAGCAAAGGTCTTGTGTCACAGCAAATCTTTTCTATTGTATATTATATTACACAGTATATTTGAGTGCCAGGCAGTAGGACTGTAGGAGAGCAGCTGAGTGCAGAGAAGGAATTTGAGTGCAGTAAACCTGGGGGCTGGCCTGACCTGGCCAGTGGAAAGGGACAATCTATGTGGCCTCACAAACAGGTACAGGTTCAGATGAGGAGGCGGGGCCAGTCTTTGCCTGTTTCTTTGCCCAACTCTCACTGAAGTCGACCAGGTACAGGAGAAGTTTGTGGCACTGGGTGGAAGCAGCAGCAGGGCTGGCCAGGCTATCATCTCCACTTCACTCCCTGGTGGCCATCGCATTCCACACACAGGCTAAGAGCCATCTCCTCTTTAGCCAGGAGTTCCTGAGGCACAACCACACAGCCATTGGCTTCCGCATTCATATAGGTGCAGGTTTGGGTGGGCCTGCATGCTAATTGGATAGGCTGTGGCCCACCCATACCTATGCCCTTCCTAAAAGAGATATGTGCTTCAGTTTAGGCTTTTGGATGATTTTTTAAAGAGAGATAAGGAATTTTAGATATACTGAGCATTCAAATACCTTTCTTATGAAATATGTCTCTATATAAAATATTAGAACTGTGGATATGAAAAGAATTACATAAAAAGATGAGCAAAATCTATTTCAACAGCCGAAAGATAGAACTTCTGGTTCAGCGGGTCACTGTATTCTACCTATTTCTCCATAGTGTTCAAATATTAAAAAGGAATAATAAAAGACATATGTTTTACAACAAGTAGTGTACCTGCTTATCATCACTATGCTTCAAGACGTAGTATGAAAGACATAAAAGAATTCAGATATAAATAGGCAGTGAGATTATTACACTTGGAAACTGAATGATCTCCTTTCTGCTCTACACATCATTAAGGTTCAACCAATACATAAAGATTTTCAGTGACTGATGTCTAAATCATCAACATCCTCTTGGGTTATTAGGTGCATAAACGCTTTGTGTGGTAGATTCAGCTTCCACATCCTACCCCTTTCAAAAGTTCATGCAACTGATGTTTTCAACTTTGTGAGTGGTACCTCTACCTAGGGCAGCAGAAGAACCACAGGGATTTGAAGGCTATTTCAAATCCATTCAGTCTCCTTATGTGAGCAAGAGTCAGGCTAGCTGTAACCCTAATAATGTGAGATTTGTAGAAGCAAGGATTGTGTGAGGCGAGTGGGAAAGAACTGTGTGAGAAGTTGTTGTGACCTTGTGTTAGATAATATGAAATGTAGACTATAGTCTAAATTGTGGAGGGAAATAAGATATCAGGATTACATATGTATAAACAAAATGCAGCTGTCGCCCATTATTGAGTGCAACAAAAGGTATAAATGCTTGTTGTAATTGTTTACCTATAGAGAGACTTGTTTTGCTCTCTCCCTCCACGAAATCGTTAGAGATGATAAAGTATCTGACTTGCTGCACCCAACCTGAGAATGAGAACTCTGTTTTTCTCTGGCAACCATGTTGGAACTTTCCCCTCCTCTAGTTTTCTTCCAAAAATAAAATTCTGGCAAAGTCAACATGATTTTGACAGAACCCTATATTCTAAAAGAATATGGTTCTGTCAAAGTCCCTTCAGCAAACTCTGTTAGTAACATTCTCCCTTGTGTTGCATAAAACCCACTTTAAATTAATTGTCAGCGTCTGCTACTTTGACAACTAAATTAAAGTATTACCATGACCTTGTTGCATAAATAGAGCTTTTCTACATTTTCTGGGTAAATGATAGCATCGGTTGTTCCACAGAAAACAAAGAATCCTCAACAGGTCTTACCAGATGATCAGAAAGAGAAATTCTGCTCATATATTTGGGTTCTAAACTTAGTCACCCCTTTTAAAAAATATATACATATATCCTGCTGTAGATGTGGTGTTTTAGTTCATATTCCAAAACCACTAAGTCAACAAGGTCTTTCCATTGACTTCTGTGTGCTTTAGATTGGCCCAATATATTAATTTTAAAACTTTTTTCAGTTCACCAGTAAGCAAAATTGTTTTATAAAGGTACTAACAGATGGGGCAAAATGACCTAGCTACCACAGAAGTAGTAGAAGCCAGATATGTAGAAGCTCTTAAAAAGACACATCAGTATTTATTCCACCTGCTTGTACCTGCACTTGCTTTCAGTGCCTTTCCCAAAGATTTCCTCATCTTCAGTCTGCCCCATGTAGGATCAGAGCTTCCTCCCCCCTTTCTGCAAAATCCAAGGTCTCCACTGTGTGCCCCAGTTCCCAAATTCAATACTTTGTGCAGTATGCAGTTTTTCAAGCAGGAGAACCTCTTCAGGATTTTACTTGTGTGCCCCACTGGTTTAATCTTCCCAGGATCATTCAGAAAGTACTTTCTACCCTGATGCTTGTCTCAGCATTCCCTTAGCAGCACACACTTCTGTATTATAGCCTCTTCTCCTACCATCCTTAAGTGAGCCAGCCAGATCTGTATTATATAGGGCCCCGGTCCGGCCCAGCAAGCTTTGCTAAGGATAAGTAGTTAATTGGAGCCAATTGGACCACACTCTCTTTCTATTTCAGAAGGTAGTCAGTCTTCCTATAGCTGCTCTTATTAAGTCTAGCTTCTTTGAGGGCTTGAGTTTTTCTCTCACTGACAGTTATCTGGGTCAAATTCATCCCTTGGATACCTTTATTAATTGAATACAGTTGCAGGATATTGCTGCAGCACTTAGGCCTTCTCAGATATAAATAGTTGGTGCCAGTGATCAAAACCACTCATAAATTTTCCTGGATAGGGCACACATAATGGAGTTTCCTGTTACAGCTCTAATTGTCAAAGCAACACATAACACCACATAAAGAATTATCAGAATTAAAAACCAAGCACTATCCTTTAAAGACATTTTATTGTCTCAGAAAGCCAGTGTGGCATGAACTGCACTAAGTACTGGAAATAATTGCTCTGGTCTAGGTTAATTCTTTTGTGTGCTGCTGCTTCTCAGTCTAACTTGTATTTTTTTTCCCTTGGCTACATTGACCAAGATGTTCCAAATTAGGAGCCTAAAGAGACACTCCTAAATTTATAAGTACATAAATATATGCCTTCATGTTCAAAATCACTGAGTGCCCTTCAGTTCCCACTTCAGTCAATGAGAACTCTTGGTTTGTTGAATATTTGAAAATTTCGTTGTGAACTGTTGAGTGTTCAGCACTTGAAAAAATCTAGCCACTAATTTAGGTGCCTAAATATCTATATAAGAGCCCAACTTTAAACTCCTGTTTTTGAAAATAATCATTTTATTGTATGATTCCAGGAAAGCACATTTCTACTTTTGTGTAATTATTTTCTCTGATCAAGACAAAACTCTCTTCTAAAGGAAAAAGTATCTCTTGAAATATATAAAAGCATCTGTATGGATAGAGTGATGGATAAGTCTGTTGGAGTCAAACTGGAGAGCAGGATGTTCGCACCCATGGAAGAGTTTTGCACTTCCTGCTGAAAGATCATGCAGAAATAGCAGCTCTCCAGAGATAGCAGGGACAGAATGAACTGTACCTGTTTGCACTGACTTAACAATTCTCCTTATTTATTTTATCTTTTTAGGAGGTGTGATATTTTACTTAAACAGGAAAATCTGATGAGGTTCAACAAGGACAAGTGCAGAGTCCAGCATTTAGGATGGAAGAATCCCATGCACTGCTACAGACTAGGGACCGAGTGGTTAGGCAGCAGTTCTGCAGAAAAGGACTTAGGGATTACAGTGGACAAGAAGGTGGATATGAGTCAACAGTGTGCCCTAACGGCATTTTGGGCTGTATAAGTAGGAGCACTGTCAGCAGATTGAGGGACATGATCATTCCTGTCTATGCGACATTGGTGAGGCCTCATGTAGAGTACTCTGTCCAGTTTTGGGCCCCACACTACAAGAAGGGTGTGGAAAAATTGGAAAGAGTCCAGCGGAGGGCAAAACAAATGATTAGAGGGCTGGAGCACGACTTATGAGGAGAGGCTGAGGGAACTTGGATTATTTAGTCTGCAGAAGACAAGAATGAGGGGCAATTTGATAGCTGCTTTCAACTCCCTGAAAGGGGGTTCCAGAGATGATGGATCTAGACTGTTCACAGTGGTAGCAGATGACAGAACAAGGAGTAATGGTGTCAAGTTGCAGTGGGGGAGGTTTAGGTTGGATATTAGGAAAAACTTTTTCACTAGGAGTTTGGTTAAGCACTAGACTGGATTAACTAGCCAGGTGGTGGAATCTCTGTCCTTAGAGGTTTTTAAAATCAGGCTTGACAAAGCCCTAGCTGGCAGGGCCAGCTTTAAGCTGATTCCCCCAATTTCCATGAATTGGGCCCTGCACCTAAGAGGGCCACACAGCGTCCGGAAAAGGGGCCCCCCAAGGTAAGGCCCTGGAAGACAACTGCTGCTGAGGAAGGACCCTCTACCGAAGTGCCGCTGGAAACAGCAGCAACCAATTGAGCTGCTGCCATATTCCCGCCATTTTCTTTGGCAGCAGCTCAATCACTGCTGCTGTCTTTGGTGACATTTCGGCGGCAACTCTTTCGAATGGGCCCTGCATGTCCTATAGTCGGCGCTGCTAACTGGGATGATTTAGTTGGGGATTAGTCTTTCTTTGAGCAGGGGGTTGGACTAGATGACCTCTTGAGGTCCTTTCTAACTCTGATATTCTATGATTCTATGAGGTCTAAAATGCACAGCATTAACATCACATCTTTAGTGCTAATAGAGTGATTGGTTATTTGCTTTGGGCCTTTAGACATATTTTCCTCATCAACCCCCAAATTCTAATTCTGAAAATGGATATGGATCTCTGAAAAGAATTATTTCCTTAACTGGACTTTAAATTTTGTTTTCATTCTCTACTTACAAAAAAACACAAAACAATAGATATCCCTTGAGAAAATGTCATTATAAAGCAATTAATCATGTTGGTGGCAAAAGGAATGCAAAGCCTTTATAATTATCTGAAGACTTTCATCTAAATTGAGCATAAAGATTAAAAAGATTGAGCTACATAAAATATGCCATATACTTTTTATTACTACAGTCATTAGTGTTCCAAGCTTAATGTATGCTTTGTTACCTAGAAATTCATTTCATTTGCATGTTAACTGGATTTTATGCAAGCATATACTTTCCCTTCTCTTCTTAATATACTGTGTGGAAGCACTAAAGCAAAATACTGAATGAAGAGATTTAAATCAAAACCACCCACTTAAAGAAGAATTAAAATTCATCACTTCCTGCTAGATAAAATATATGCAGACACATCAAGATCACCAAATGGCATGATCCTGACACAATTAATTGCTTTATTTACTCTGAATGAGTTCTAATAGGTGACAAGCAATTTTGTTCATTTATTGTATTGATTTAAATTTGGTCTCTGAAGGTATCCACCAAAGAAAAGCCACATCTCATTTTCACTTGTATTCTAGTGCAGAGAGGATACAGTGATCACAAGTAGTCCACATTTTTTTTTCAATAAAAAAACCCTTAAGTAAGTCATCAGATGCACTCATTAATACATGCTTTGTAAAATACAGACATAAATTAATCTTATATTTTCCCAGAGTCAGCATGCACTTTGTTTCTACTACAGAGGAAATCATCTGAAAAAAAATGAAAATTTCAAAGGCCTTTTATCTCCTGTGCTTTGACCCATTACACAACCTCTTCTGTAGCTTTTAAATCCAATCAATACTTATGCCTATATAGTGTCTCAGTTTGTAATGGGCACTCCTAGTAACATTATTAATTTGAGTTACACAAGTAATCTGTGAATTGGCATTTCATAGCTCTGAATATAAATCATGTTGTTATGAAAGGCAGCTTGCCCTGTATATAATTATTTCTATCTTTAATGAATTTGAAAAGAACATACACTAAGTAAAACAACACATTTACTTATGAAAATAAGTTTATATAATCCTAAAATTATCTCCTCAATTCCAAACAGGCAACTTCTCTAATATTATACACCAGTCTTCACTACTGCATTGCTGTACAATAGTACATATAATTGCACTGGTTAGAGAGTTTATCAATCTTGGAATTTCCATATTAACCATTGCAATGTAATGTTTGCTTTCTTATGTCATCTTCCATGATAGAGAGGCATTAAGGACTGCACTTTAGGTCAATTATTGAACTTCTTCATTGGTTGAAATTACTGGGACTTCAACTCTGTGCCATAGATAGTCACCAAGATACTACCCTATAATTCTCTGCCTATTATATCCTATTAATATTTACCAAAACAGCTACTCATCCAACAACATGCAACGTAAAAGAATGTACAAAGCATGGTTTCACTTTTTTCTCCTTCCGCCCACATTGAACAAACACCTAAAAAGTTTACTCTTTTTTTCCAAGTTTCCTTTTAACAAAGTTTTGATGGCTTTTTTCACTTTTCTTTTGTACTTTGTTGTCTTTTTGCACATTACCACACTAATTGGAAAGGTATCAAATGAAAATGTGTGTTTCGGGGAATAACTTGAAAGTGTCAGATATAGCAGTCTCTCCCCACCTCACAACAGTGGCATCATGCTGTGTGTTAATTCTAGCTGTATGTTTCCTTCTAGTTAATCTAGGTTACAGTAACAAGTTTATTTTTTTTTATACATAACAGCAAAAGGAAACAAGATTTTGTTGGTTTCCCCCAGCCACACTGAAGATCATTTCATATATATTGATCATAAAATCTTAAGCTTTGAATATGTGTTTAACAAATCCTGAATTTTCAGGGGTTGGATCACGTCTGACTTTTTATTTTTTTTATATTTTTTCAAGACTGCTTTCAAAACACAAGTTGTCTCATTGATCTTCTATATCAAACCAGATCTTAAGAACAATTTCTTTCTACCACCAGATAAAGACAGTAAAACTACATCTTTTGCAAACACAACACACACAGTTGTGACTGGTTTGCCAGTTCACCAAGCATAGCTGTTATTATCTCCATAATTGGCTAGGTGGGTGTCAGACATAGCCTGTGCTCTATTATTTTATGGGGAAAGAAAAGCTGAGCATGGACAGTCCCACTTTAAAAAGGCACATGTGTAGTTCTGCTGCCTTTGAAAAGTACTGAGAGGAAGGATGGCCTGGGGGTAGGGAACTAATTGAGCTCTTAGGAGAACTGCGTTCAATTCCCTGCTCTACCACAGACTTCCTGTGTGATCTTGGGCAGGTCACTTAATCTCTCTAGGCCTCAGTTCCTCATCTGTAAAGTGTGGATAATACAGTGAGGGGTGTTATGAGGCTAAATAAACAAAAGCTTGTGAGGCACTCAGATTTTATAGGGATCATCTGAAGAGGAGGTAGCATCTTACTTATCCCTGTCTTATTATTTGAAGTCAGGTGTCACCTAGAGTCTTCAGCCCCATCATGCTTATATATAACTCAATTGATAATCTATGGCTCAAACAATTTATACCAGGGTTTCTCAAACAGAGGTTGCCAGTTGTGTAGGGAAAGCCCCTGGCGGGCTGGGCCAGTGTGTTTACCTGCCTCATCCACAGGTCCAGTCGATCATGGCTCCCACTGGCCGCAGATCACTGCTTTGGGCCAATAGGAGCTGCTGGAAGCAGCGCCTCCGTATATATGGATGAGCTGGTTTTGTGTTTTATTGATCAAATATTTGTTTATTTGACTGATATCAAGTGTTCTCATAAGACTCTAATGAGTTTCTACTCCTTTTATTTACTACCTTTTCCAGTATATATGTATTTCATTGAATTATAGTAAAATAAGCATGGTTGATTACAAATATCATCCTTCCTTTATAACTTTACCACTAATTTAAAATAAATCAATATGAATGCAACCCTTTTCCCCCTACAAGGATTGCCCTTAAAGTAAGCCCTGTCCTTAAAGTTTACAATATCTTGCCCAAAGCTGTATCAATTTTTTTCATTTTCCCTTTTAAACTTATTTTTACTCCTAACTACTATATCTGGCAACATCATATAGTATCTTAATACTAGGTATCTATATTTCAATTCCTTGTTTCAAAGTAGGGTAGAGAAAGGGGAAAAGGGAAGTTTCCTTTCTGCTACAGCAAGCAGGTGGTTAACAGGTTTCCTGGCTTGCCTGTTCTGAGTTGTATTACATTCTCTTGTGAAATGGAAAAGAAACTGTGTTTCTTCAGTGTTTAGAAAAGAATAAAGAAACTGGCCTGTTGAATTTTGAGACTATCCTTGCAGGTCTTTCTCTTTTCTTTTCTGAAAAGTCTTTATATATGGGCAGTTCTTAATAATAATTCTCACACACACACACAAACTAAATCTAAGATATTAGAAATATTGGATATGAATTAGCAGTCCCTCAGCCTGGCTGATGATGCAAGCAGTCCACCAGGTTTCCATACAGAGGCTAGAAATCCCTTTAGCCTGGGAGCAGCACTTTCCCCCTTCCCCAGTTCAGTCTTTTTCCTCCAGTACTTTCAGGTGTGTTGTTGTAGGGAGAGTGAGGTCCAGTCATGATGTCATTTCCCCCTTTTATATCTTCTTCCAACTTTCTGAAGAGATCTTTTGCTGTGACCTGGGTCAAACAGTTCCTATTTTGTAGTGCTATCTCTTAGAGATTTCTCTTGCACACAGTTCCTGGGGTAATCCTTGTGCTTGTGTGTATTTACTCAATAAGCCATTAACATTGTTTGGGCTTTTTATTGTTGTACCTGAAAGGCTGCTTGTGGGTATTCTCAACCTCACAGCACGTTTCAGTGGCACATACAAAGCCAAACTTCATAACTTCACATACAGTGATAACACATACAATCCAATGAGTTATTAATGTCTAGAAGATCAAGACTTTTAGAATGATACCTCACAAGGTATACCTTGTCCATAACATATCACAATTATACAACAGTGGTGAATGGGGGGAGAAGGGGTGCCAGGGTGTCACATCTCCATCTTGTGGCTGACTTCAACATCTATAAGAGCTCACAGTTTACTCATAGCTAAAGGATCCCTCTTTGGCAGGGACTTATTTTGAAAGAACTCAGTTTGGTTGCTACTGAAGACCTTGATGCCTGCCCTTGAATTCTTCCTTCCAAAGTGCTTAGGATTAGATATCTTAGGTAGAGTTTAGTTTTTAAATGTATAATAGCATTTCAGAAACATTAGCATTATCCATTAACCAAACTTCCTTCAGTTCCATCATGATGATCTCAGCTGCTTGAGAGACTCACTCCACTCTAGCAAAAATCAATCATTTTTTCTTACAGACCATTTATCTGTTACGCATCAGTAATCTGTTGGGTTTAGTGATCTCCAGGACATGGTGGCAAATTGTATTTCTATGATTTAGTTTTAGTTCTGTTTGTTTATTTAAAAAAAAAAGTACTTTCATCATGAATGTATTTCTGGCAGCAATGGTGTCAGTAGCTTATAGATTTCTTGTTTGGTACCTTTGCACAATTTAAATGTTTTGGAACAACATCTAGCTGCTGCAGTAACAGGTTCTGAATAAATAAATGCAAAAAATACATTAAATTAAATTAAACTACCGACAGACTGAAATCCTAAACAACTGATAATGTACTTTAGCTGGTCTCCTTATAAGAGCTACTATTAAATATATTCATATCTTTTCATTTCCTGTAGGGGTAAAAAGTAAGTGCTAAGCCACACGTGTACATTTTAATAATAGATATAGATGATCCCATAAAAAACACAGTAGAAAAAAAGTCAGTTATTGAAGTGTCAGTCTTTAGGGGGGAAATTCTTTGGAAAATCCAAGAAATAATTTCCTTATATATTTCACTCCATGATTTTTAAATAGATTTATGACTTGTGAGAGCAACTCAATAACTGAAAATTTTACTGAATGCAGGGATGCCCTGATATAAGACAGGTAAGGAGCTGCTAAAGAGGAAGCTTTGATTTTCCATTTAGATTACTTGGTTGCCTCATCAATCTTCCCCCACCACACTGAGAAATCTATAAATGTGTAGAAGAGTTTCAAGCCTTGGCCTTGAGGACCCTTGAGGGATCAGGAGTATGATGCTCCATATTTTTGCTTCCAAAACATCAATATTATAAAGAGAAGTAACCACAAATCAAATTGTACCACTCAACCACCGTATCTTACACTCCTGAAAAGATTGCCAAGACCATGTCTTTCAGATAGCATCCTATAAAGTGCTTAAGTTTTTCAGTAAGATATCTTGTGCATTGTAGATCCATCCACACACTTTGGTTAAAATTAAGCCATTCAGATATTTCAGTCTGCACCTTTTGAAGACATCACAACAGTGGTGGATCACATTTTCATAATACACATACTATACAGAGAGTAGGAAGGGCCCTCAATACCTTCACAGAGTAGTATGGAATGACCAGATATCTGGATGAGTTCATCAGCAGATAAACACCCAGTATAAAATGGCACATAAAACAAATACCAGTATCTGAGAAGGTAATTAGGAAAAATAAAAACTTTAAGATTATTAAAAAGTTATTCAGTAGCCTTCAATATAGAAATTGTCAGTTACCTATTCCGTGCTCAGATTCACAAACACAATATCTAAGCATTCAGTATGTCTAAGGGCAGGTTTGACCCTACGAGCATGTAAAGTATTTAACCTCTACTTACATGAATAGTTCCATTGACTTAAATGGTACTGTTTGCATTCTTAAAGCTAAGCATGTGCATAAGTATGTGCAGAATGAAGGGTTCAATTGTATTTTACAAAATATATTTGTCACTTCAAAGAAAATTGCTTCAGTACTGGCAAGGAAAATATTGTGTGTGTACTGAATATGGTATTTTGAAAAAAAAATACCTAAGTCACTTAAGAGCACAAGTCCCATTGATTTCAAATTGCAAACTTTCATGCAGTATAGTATAGCTAAGTTGAAACATTTCTGCTTTCTTGACTTGTGGAAGTTCAATATAATATAAGGCAACTTTATCAGTTTTGTGTCTGGGATTGTGTTGCTGTCATAGTAGGTGTTAATGAAGCCCTAGACTTGTGTTTTTCAGCATAGATGAGCATTTTAAGTGTGAAAATGCTTAGTAGAAATAATCTTTATTTAGAAATCTCAAATTCTACATTTAGGAAGCTAAAGAAATTAGTACAAAACATTGACTTCAGCAATACAAGACAAGACAAGGGAAAGAAAGAACTAGCATCATTTACATGAAATTCTGATTACATTATAAACAACTGATTTTTCTTTTAAAATCATATTTTAAATATAAAAATGTGGTATACTTTATTTTAAATCATAATTTCTATTGACCCTGCTTTTTCCAGCTTATTTTGTCCTTTCTAGTATTTGTAGTAGATACAGTAGAAAACTTAACCTGAAACTTCAAACTTTGGGAGACTTGAGATCAGATGTAAACTTCACGGCTGTGGCCTCTCTCTAACAAAAATTTGTATTACCATTGACAGTAAAATATCAAGGAGTTTACATGACATTTTTACAGACTTTCACTCTGCTCCATCAATGATTATTTCCCCTTATTTCCCATTAGCCAAAATTTCCCACAAACATCTACAGACTCTCCTCTCTGTTGCTATTCTTTATGCTCAAGAGGAGCTCTCTGTAAAGATCTGCAAAGCCACATCATTATCCAAATTCAAATTCATCTCTGCTATAATGGCTACAAAACACTAGACAATTGCTAAGCATGTGTCCTGATATAAAGTTCAGTCCATCAATTGATAGACTCCCATTGACTCCATTGGGCTTCAGGTCAAACCCTGTGAAGTGAATACCACTTGTTAACACTTATCTCATTGATATTATGTGCTTTCCCCATCTTTATGTGGCACTTACCTATAATTTCATCTTATACTTTGTAAGTTCCTTGAGGCTGATGCTGTTCTTTTGTTATATATGCATACAATGCCGATCATAATGGTGCCCTGGTCCCTGACTGGGTCCTTTAAATGCTACTATAATACTAAGAAAAATAATATATTACTTCTGGACCACAGTTGTGATAAGCTATTTATACAAGCTGTACAGTAATAACCCAGGTGGTGAAAAAACGGGATACTTACAGTTTACTTTCTAACCAGGTCTCCTTTCAGTATCAACGTGCAGGCTACCAAGTTAAACAACATATAGAGATTATATATGATAAGATTGATCTGTTTGGAGCATATGGAGCCATTGCTACATGAGTGGTGATTACACAATCCATTTTAGTCAACCACTAATAGCTATAATGTTTAATATTGTGAAAAACACAATTTTTCTTATAGTTTTTCTTTATGAGTTATGTTGTCATAAATGGTGGCATCTTCAATCCTGAAAATATCAGTTACAAGAATCTTACTAATAGATTGACTTAATCATTTTGACCTCTTAGTCAATACTCAAATTCCTCCTGAGGAAATACAAAGTATGTGATCCCAGACATCAGTTTACACATTTATAACAATGTTCATGTCCAGCAAGACTGATAGCGGACTTGACCTATCACCCTGCAGTCAGAAGTGAGAAGAGCGATGGATTTCCCCTTAGACTTACAATGCTGCCCTCTGCTGTCCTGTGTCCGCTCAACCAATTCATCACAGAATCACTAGAGAGTTGGGAATCTTCCACTTTCAAAAGACAAGGTTCAGGTTTTGCTCTGATAACACAAGAATACAAGCAAAGACACAGTTGCTAAGTAGCTTGGGACTCTCTCCTAGCAAAAAGAGTGTTCTGCCTTTCAAATTCATTCCAGTAATGATGGAAGGAGGAAATAGCCACCCCCCAGATGGAAGAAAAGTTATGGGTTAAAGAGAGTGGGCAAGAAAGTTATGGGTTAAAGAGAGAGATAAGGGCATAACCAATAAGCGAGAGTGAGGTGTAGATGCCGGAGTTGCTCCTTCTGGGCCTGACCTAAACATGGTCCTTCCCCACCAACTTCTCCCTCATGGTACTTAAACATTTCCCTTCCCTCAAGTAAGATTCAAAATGGCTTAAAGATTTACAAGGCTGGGCTTGTAAGCACCAAACTATTTAAAACATAAGAAGCCTTTTAGTACTATATAAGAGACATGGTTTCTAATGCTGAGCCCTTTCTCCCACCTCACTGTCAACAGGGGACTTTCCATAGTCATCAGCAATGATTCCAGGTCTCATGCCAATGCCATATCCCCATAGTCTTGGCATGTGCTGAAATTTCCACTGTTACATTTCTTAGACAGGGTTCTTATCTTTTTGTCACCAAAAAATGAGCCAAACTTAACTCAGAGAGCACTAACAAAAAAGACACTGGGTCTGCAGAACTTCATTGGAATCTGTTGCTGGACATTGGCCCAGAAGAACTCCATCAACTGCAGTGGAATTCTACCTGCCCAATGTCTATTGTTAGTGCTAGACCAGGACTAACTCATGTACACAGGTCGCAATATGTGCTTGATAATATCCTCCAGTAAATAAAATTTATAAGACTCTGACATGTATGAGGCTGTAGTAGTCATGAAACATGTTGCCTGCTGGATTCCTGAAAACCTATCCAACATATAATTATAACACATCTGCCCTGAAGGAGTGAATATTCCTAAAAGATACTTTCTGGCTGACCTATTCTTCTCATTACCATAACATCCAAGGGTTGCCAACCATTGATGCAAAACAACAAATTTGTCTGGACATTAATGCCTGAGCCTCTGGCAAGGTAACATCCTTTCTTTGCAGAAGCCTTAACAGATCAATCAGTTCAGACACAGCATCAAACTTTATTCCTAAATTGTGAACAAACTCTGCTGAGGTCAAAGTGTGAACCCTAATACAGTCAGCTTTGAGAAAACGGTAGTATAGGATTATAGAGACTTTTCTCCAGCACACTTTGTAGATCTTTTATAAGAAGAAATCCAGATGAATACTCAGAATCTTGTGAATAGTTGTTTCTAAGGCACTTTCAGTATTTCAGTTTTTGCAAAGCCAAGATGGCCAGGTAGCTAATAAAAGTGCTGAGATCTGTATCCACAGGACATTCTCTTAGTGTCTAGTCCTGTAATATTTGAACTGGAGTATTAGCCTCAGGGGCTGTAGTTTAATCTAAATGGTAGAGTAATAACAGAAAATTGAAGGGTATGGTTGTGTTTATTTTAGATGAAATGTGGTTTACGGGTGCTTATGCGTAGGGAAGCATGCTGTGGCTCACCAGCCTCGGAACATTCTGGAGAAGGCCACGGGGAGGGGTGTGAGCTCAGCATGTGGACTGGAGCACTATGAGCATGTGATAAACAAACCCATATATGGGTTTGTTTAACTCTGATTGGTTAGAGGTTCATGTTATGTAAGTTGTTATATAACTTGTTATATAAGCACCATGTGCTATAAAGTAGCAAGGGGAGGGGCTTCTTGCTGAAGGGACTCTGCCTGATTCTTTGTACCAGGGGCTCTCTTTGTGCACATGTTGAATAAAGCTTAATTGAATTGAATCGCATTGGATCGAAGTCCCATGATTTCTACCCAGCATCAGACTCACTGGGAACCACCAAATCCCAACAAAATGAACCCTCTTAAGAATTTATTCTGAACAGATCTATTTTCTGTGTGAGACATAACTTTTCAACGGGCAATATAGCACGTGGATGTGGTAGTGGAGTGAGCCATGTCTCTGAACCATGAGCTCTTATCTTGGACTTCAAAAATATCTAATAAAATGACCTGGGGTCAGTACCATAACCAAGCAGGTGGCATGCCCTCTCTGAAATAAAATAAATCCAATTATTCTGTAGCAACTCTTATAATTGTATCACATCTCAAACAATTCAAAAAACATGCTGGCCTCCCTGCACCTGTGCTGTTATCTAGTTCAATGAAACAACATATAAGGAGACCCCGACCCCTTGCCACAGACCAATTGCAAATTATTTGGAGTGATTATTGCTTCATTCTACCATTACTGATGGTGTTGGTTTCATCTCCTGATTATTTAATAAAACTGAATGGTTAAAAAGAAATCTCATGCTGATTCCTGGCTGTTGTGTATAAGTACAGCACTGGCACTGAAAAGCTTGTCAGTTTCACTGTAACGGTATATCTACAGTGCAGTCATAGGGTTCAACTGCAGTTTGTATAGTTTTTATCTAACTAGCTCTGGCACCAAAAGCCAGTGTAACCACAGCAGCTGGTCCTTTAGCACAGACTGGCTGTGAAAAAAAATAACCCAGGGTTTCATGGTGCTGAGACTTCACTGCTCTGGTACCTCAAGCTAACTAGAATAAAACTAGCTCAGGGTGTCTATATGTGCTGAAGTTCCAATCTGTGCCTGCAGTGACTAAGATAAATAGATCAGGGTAATTCAATAGTTGCAGTACTGCTTTGTATTTTCCTATGCTATTGCTTACAATACGAATAGCTGAACTTATTATTTGCAGTATTCATTTTTTTCAAATTAACTGGAAATCTGATTTAGTTATCTAAGACATACGGAATATTTTTGAGTGGCACCAGTGCTCATATTGGTTAGAAAAGCTTATGCTATGTTAAGTCATTTCAGGTCCCACATATCACTCAGATGCTGCAATTCTGTTAGAGGTCAGTGTTTTTGTTTTGTTCTTCCTATTCTGCATTGCCCCAGAGTACAGTTAGTTATTTCATGTTCTATTTTAACCTGTTTTGAAAATTCAACAGATGTTTTTTCAGCTGCAAGATGGGATTTGGATGTTTTGCTGTCATGCATGTTCCCCCTTCCACACACACACCGTGTGACAGCTGCTGCACATTTTTATGATCTCAAATGATAAATAGCTCAGTTCACCCACACAGGAGAAATGCCCATAATTTTTCAGGTCATAAATTTTTTACCCTTAAACATGTGGAACAGTCAGCCTGACTGTTCGCTGCAATTAGCTAAGGGAATTCTGCAGGTTTTTGGAGGCACTGGATAATGGTCCAGCAATCTGGGGCAATGCAGCAGTTTTCTGCATTCACATAAGGGAACATATATCTTTGCTGTATCTTTCAGTAGATGAAAAAAATCCATTTTTTCCCCATTGTACCATCTGGCTGTTTATATTTCCAGCCATTAAAAGTGTTCATGTGTTCAGACTGATGGAACTGCATAACCAAAAATACAAAACTGTTACATTTTGTTCTCTTTAGTCTCGGCTAAGTGAACCAATTCACCGAACAGGACTGCCACAGGAATCTACTGATAGCAAAAACATACATTCTACATTGTTGGATGTAGCATTTTAATATGTTTTCCTGAACATTTGATAAACAACTTGATTCAATGATTCTGACTGAATTCTAGATTTGGATTATTAATTATTATTAACAAATATTATTGCAGCACCTAGGAGCCTCAGTCCTGGACCAGGACCCCTTGTGCTAGGTACTGTACAAACAAAAAGAGATGGTTCCTTTTCCAAAAGGCATACAATCTAAGTATAAGACAAGAGATAAACAAATAGATACAGACAGGCAGGCAGGCAAGTAAAAAGAATCATCATAACAGGTCGTGGTCTCAGAATACCATCAGCGTAACCGTTGTCACAGTTTTTTTTGTAGGGATCACAGCAAAGAAAGTTAGTTTTGAGGCAGGATTTGAGGGTAGATATTGAGGTAGTTTTGCACTTGTTTATGGGACGCATCTCCCAAGCACGAGGGCCAGCATGAGAGAAGTTAGGGCTATTACATTTCTTTCTAAACAAAAGTTTGTAGGTAACTGTCATAAACACATAGTTAAGGGTTAATGTCTCTTTTACCTGTAAAGGGTTAAGAAGCTCAGTAAACCTGGCTGACACCTGACCAGAGGACCAATAGGGGGACAAGATACTTTCAAATCTTGGTGGGGGGAAGTCTTTTGTTTGTGCTCTTTGTGTTGTTGTTGTTCGCTCTTGGGACTAAGAGGGACCAGATGTCCATCCAGGCTCTCCCAATCTTTCTGAATCAGTCTCTCATGTTTCAAACTTGTAAGTAATTAGCCAGGCAAGGTGTGTGAGTCTTATTTTTGTTTCCTCAACTTGTAAATGTTTCTTTTTGCTGGAAGGATTTTACCTCTGCTTGCTGTAACTTTGAACCTAAGGTTAGGGGCGGCCCCTCTGGTCTATAGGAATCTGATTACCCTGTAAAGCATTTTCCATCCTGATTTTACAGAGATAATTTTTACCTTTTCTTTCTTTAATTAAAAGCTTTCTTTTTAAGAACCTGATTGATTTTTCCTTGTTTTAAGATCCAAGGGGATTAGATCTGGACTCACCAGGGATTGGTGGGGGAAAGGAGGGGAGATAGTTAGTTTCCCCTTGTGTTATGATCCAAGGGATTTGTATCTGTGTTCACCAGGGAATTGGTGAAGTCCCTCAAGGCAATCCAGGGAGGGGACAAAGTTTTGGGGGAACAGAGAGTGCCCCAGACACTGGAATTCTGGGTGGTGGCAGTATACCAGAGCTAAGCTAGTAATTAAGCTTAGAAATGTCCATGCAGTTCCCCACATCTGTACCCTAAAGTTCAGAGTGGGGAAAGAAACCTTGACAGTAACTTAGAACTTGCTTGTCTTTTGTGCAACAAGTGCCCTCCCTGCAAGGTAGAGAGCCTGTCCTGCAAGCTGCTGAATTCCTGTAGTTCCCACTGAAATCACTAGGAGAGAAGGTGGTCTGTATATTGAAGGATGGAAGCATGTGACAAATACACAGGAGTTAAAAGTACATGCAGCTTGTTGTGCCAGTGCCTTATCTATTTGGGTCAAACCCTCAGATAGGATTAATTTTACCCTAATGCAGAGGGAGTATTCACCATGGAAGTTGCATATAAACCCTCCTCAGAATCTGAGGAAGGGGATTTGGGATCCTGGACTAGCACAGTCCCCCCCCCACTTCTCTGCTTCTCTTTAACCCACCTCTCCCCCCATTCTATCTCATCGGCAGTTGCCTCCTCCCGCTTTCAGAACCTTTCACCTATTCTGTTTCCCACACGGCCATCCAAAATGTCCCCCCATTGTTTGTTTCTGCTTCTACTTATGCCTGTCCTCAAGCCTCTGCCCTTCTTGCACATGAACGGATGGTAGCACTGGGAGGAATATTTTGGGAAGTTTCCCCCTGTGAACAAGGGTTGAAATTCTGGCCCCATTGAATTCAATAGCAAGGCTTCCATTCATTTCAATAAAGCCAGGATTTTATCCCAACTTTGAAAGTGCCTTCAGCACATATTGTTGCAATGAAAACTTTCTGAATATGGATTGATGCAGAATCCTGCCTTCCTGAAGTTGTAGATCCTGAAGACTTAACTCATGTTAGGAAACAGGCCCAGCTGATGTACTCATATGAGATGTTTAACTATCACAGGAATTTGGGGGACATTTGTGCTAATAGGTTTGAAGCAGAATTCCCCCAGTGGGATAAAAGGAAACCTCTTAAAAAAAAATCATGGTGCAATGTGATTCTAGAGATGAGGATGATTTATCGGGAACAAGATGTACAACCCATGGACAACAGGCTGCTTATGATTTAAACTTTCAGAGGAGCTGGATACTGCCAAGTATTACCATTAAAAACCGTTTGGGTATGTTTAGGGCCCTACCAAGTTCAGGCCATGAAAAAAGCGTCACAGACTATGAAATCTGGCCTCCCCGGTGAAATCTGGTCTGTTGTGTGTTTTTACCTGCTACTATACAGATTTCACCAGAGAGACCAGCATTTCTCAAATTGAGGGTCCTGACCCAAAAGAGGGTTGCTGGGTGGTTGCAAGGTTATTGTACGGGGGCACAATATATTCTGTCCTGCCTTCAGAGCTGGGCAGCTGGAGGGCAGTGTCTGTTGGCTAGGCACCCAGCTCAAAAAGCAGCACCCTGCTGGCAGCGCAGAAGTAAGGGTGGTGATACATTACCATGCCATTCTTATTTCTGCACTGTTGCCTTCAGAGCTGGGCGACTAGAGAATGGCAGCTGTTGACTGAGGGCCCAACTCTTCAGGCAGCAGCAAAGTAGTAAGGATGGCAATACCATACTTTTCCATCCCATCGTTACTTCTGCGCTGCTGCTGGTTGCAGCTCTGCCTTCAGAGCTTGGCTCCCAGACAGCAGCTGCCACTCTCTGGCCTCCCAGCGTTGAAGGTAGTGCTGCCATCACCTGCAGTGTAGAAATAAGAGTAACAGCACAACAATCCCTCTATAATAACCTTGTGATCCCAGCACAATTCTTTTTTGGGTCCGGGCCCTACAATTACAACACTCTGAAATTTCAGATTTAAATAGATGAAATCATGAACTTTATGATTTAAAAAAAATCCTATGACCGTGAAATTGATCAAAATGGACCATGAATTTGGTAGGGCCCTAGATATTTTTAATAGGCTGAACAAGCCAGGAGTTTCTGCAGTAGCCTGTTAGAGAAACTGATAGATGTGGAATATGCCTTCTAATTCTTCATGGCCCACTCCTTTCTTCAAGGCTCATCCCTCTTTACTGGCCTCTTCTTTTGGTAAGTCTAAAGCCACATATTGACTTTCAACATCTAACAAAATATGTTTGCAGGTAGTGCGAGCAGAGGAAGGTCTGGGTGCCTTCAGTTGCACCTGCCAGGGAAAGTGAATGAGTAGAAACCTTTGTGTTATGCTGGCAGGCAAATTAGGGAGTTGCTATCTCTGTGTGAGCTAGTGGGAAAAAACAAGTGATGAGAGAGAGACAAGGGCAACAGATAGCATGAAGAGGAGGAGAAAGTGAGGGCCCTTGTCATTTTTATTACTGTAGTGCCTACGGACCTGAAATACAGGTTAGGGCCACATTGTACCAGGTGCTGTACAAATACAACTGATGGCTCCCTCCCTTAATCTAGGATTTAGAGAATATACAAAGGACAAACAAACAGATAAGCAGGAAGAGAGAGGTGTGAGAGGCAAAGTAACAGACAATTGCATTTGCATGAGTTAGTAGTTACAGTGGTCTCATTAGGTGTGTGGTGTTGTGGTACTGTAGGTTAATGTGCAGACAAAGTAAGCATGGTTAATAGAATGGGCATGCTAGGAAAACAATCAACATCAGTATTGCCACAAGTATGCCCTTCCCTTCCGCAGGCATATTTGGGCAGAAGAGATGATTGAAGAAGAGCCTGAAAGGAGCCATGTGAAGAAAAGAAAATATCCAAAAAGAGGTACTGAGCTCTCAGGAAGAGCAAGTTTGTAATTTTTGGAAAAGCTTCTTTTTGGGGGAAAGTGAGGGGAGGGGCAAGGAGCAAACATGGCAGAATTTTCTGAAACTAGATAGATATCAGAAGAGGAAGATCTAAAGTGTGACAATGGTGGAAGGAAACATTAGATAGTCAAAAATAATCTAAAAATTAGAAAGACTTTGTGCATTAAAAGCTCCAATTTAAACACTTTGAATCTATGCAAATATTTCTGTAAGTTAGGCACATGTTCCTGGCAAGTTGCCAACTAAGGCTTCAGTGCTGCAAATTTCTGCACCATTGCTTTGAATGGGTAGTTTGATTTTGTTGATATCTGTTCACTTCCCTTGATGAATCCAAAGGTAAAAAGCACATCAGTTCAAGTTATTATTTACAATTATTACTTCTAATTAGCTTATAGAAATGCATGGTCTCTTTCTATAAAGCATTTTCCTTAGCTGGTTCAGTAAAAAGATAATCATTTAGTTTACAGGATTCAGAATGTAGCCACATATTCACAACAAACTTTAAGCTATAAATTGTGTTAAAAGCTATTAAGGCTTTGATTTAGCAGTTCCTCCTTAGTACCACCATTGATCACTTGGAACATTAAATCACTGAAGTCTCAATAGGAAATCTCAAGAAAAGATATTATGTAGCCTGTAGCCTTACTTTTCACCTTTCTGAAATGGCTTTTCTTTAAATATTCATACAACTGTTAAATGTGGTGTTTCTTGGTTACAACAAGGTGACATCTGAATAGATTATAACATTATAATAGATTGTATTTCAGCGAAGAGAACAAAAATATATCCTATAGTATCATTTTGTCTTCATCTATCTCTTCTCTTCTCTTCTTTAGCAATTCATATGCATGTCATGAGGGTATGTATTTGCCATCACATGGAATAACATCTGTATTTAATTAAAGTGCTGTATTTTTTTGGACTAATCCTGAATCCCACAAGTTTTCCTCAGAGAAGTTTCTGCTGGACATCTCAGAACAATCCATTGCAATTGATTCACCTTGTTAAAAAGTAACTGACATATATATGCCTCTTTTTGGTCACTAGAATGAGGACAAATAATGGGAAATATTTGTCAGATACTTTATTTGAAAAAATATTGTGATATTTTCTAACTGAAAATTATTCAAATTAATGGACCAGCTTTACTGGAGATCCCTTATCTCACACAACTTATAGATTGTGCTCATAGAACTGCCTATTGTTATGGTTGCCATCATAACACCCTTTTTTCAGTTGCTTATAATTGTATCAAACTTTAGATATCTGGCATGGAAAACTTCAGCCCAGACATCTGCCTCAGACCATTTTTAACTTTAGCCAAAAGAGTTTGGTTATTTCAGAAAACAAAATGAGGGGAAAATAGATTTTTCCCAGGTTAAAAATTTATGATGATCATAACTCTAGCATTTCTTAACTTGAGCGCTTGACTTTACAATCTTAATTGTTTTTCCCCACATAATTTTTGGTGAGTAATATGTTTACATTAAATGCAACTTTTGTAAGATATTTCAGGTAGCAATAAATGGTAGATTTTACTATCTGGGTGGCAGGTTGAATTATGAACTGATTTCATAGATAGTACTTGTTACTCATTCCAAAAGAAGCCTTAAAAAGATTAAAAGGCAGACACTGGGTTGCATTCTCTCTATCCGGAAACCAATCAACTAAGAGAGTGTAAAAATGCCATGAGTTTCAATTTGTTGATTTTCCTGAAAATTTATTCATCTGGATGGGAGGTCCATCCCATCTTGCACAGCCTCTATGTTTTCACACTGTTGACCAGGTCTCCCCATGCTTCCAGTCACCCTCTGCACAAATTGATTCCTGCAGGAGCCTAGATTTCAGGCACTCTCTCAAATTTTGTCCACCCCAAGATCATCCAGCTTCAGCAGGGCAGTTCACTTCACATTAGTTTATGTTGGCTTCCTTCTATTTTCACCCCCTGGCTTGGTGATAGGTGGAGAATTTGTCAGTAGCTGGCCCTGTCCCCTCTGAAGATGTGTCTACACTGCAATTAAAGGTGTGATTGCAGCTCAGTAAAACTATCAGAGGTATGCTTACATCTATCTCACACACTAGCACCACATGTTGCAAGAGCCCACCCAGGAATCCCAGGTAAGTACTCACATTGCTAGCCCATGCTGAAGCCTGTGCCACCACACATAAACCAGCAGATCCATTTTCTAGAGAAAGTCAGGGCTCAGAAGCAGCACTCCCACCTTCTGTGCACCTCCAGACCTCAACTGGGAGTGTAAGCTCCTGTCCAGACACAGAATGAGAGGCAGGTTTAGTGGGGGGGGGGGCATCTTTCATCTAACAGAGACAACAGTCTTAATTTTGTGTGTGGAGATGAGGAAGGTACGCAATTCTGTGGTTGAACCCACAACCTCCCCTTACCCTGCCAAAAGGAAGGCAGGAAAGGAGACAATTTAAAAGATAGGTGTTACAGGCATGAATGTGCGCTTTAACCAATGAATCAATGTGATTAAATATTGATGAGAATGATAATAGATCAGAATTCTGAGGTTTCTATTAACTTCTGTTTATGGACCTGAGCCTGGCAAGTGCAATCAGAAGGAGTTGAGGACCCTTGGCACCTCTCAAATGGGCAGGAATTAATTTAAATACAGCATTTAGCATTACATTTATGAGCTTGTGTGCTAGATAATAAAGGGTCTGAAGGTGACTTTATTTACCCATCTGCCACCCCTCCAAATATATTAAAAATCAGAGGAGGAAGATGTCTAGTATCTGACAACCTGATGTGAGTATTGGTTAAAAGTCTATTTCCTGCTGCAGGACATCAGAGTAACAAATGTAGCCAGCACCTTAGATTAAGTTATAATTTGCAAATGATTAGGAGGAGAAAAATCCTTAGAAAAAGACAATAAATAAAGTCAGGAATTATGATCACAGCACAACAAAAACCATCCAGACTCTGTTTGGAATTCTCCCATAAATTTGATAGTCCAGCCACAGGTGATAAAGTTCACAGACCTTTCAAGTGATTCTGAATGAATCTAGGTCCAGGTGAAACGCAGAAACTTAGACTCTCTCTATAATTACTGATATTTACTAACTGAATTCGAAGTGGAGCCTAAGATTATGTGACCTGCTGTGAAGAGATGCCACTTTCTCAGCTGTAAGAGCCTGGGAAAACCAGGCATAAAACATAACAAGAGCTAAAAATACCTACCAGATAGAAAGAAGAATGAATGGCATAGCCTTCTACCACTGTGGGTGGCAGCTGATTCTCTCCCCAGATTTAAAGGAGCAACTACCAGATTTTCATGGGAGGAAGAACCTAGAGCAGAGAGTTCAGTTGTAACTGGATATTACAGGAAACATTCTTAGGGAAGTGGTTACATTCCTGTATTTCTGAGCACTAGGATTCAGGCTGAAAAACATCAGGATTCACGAGATTGCCATTGCTGGAGTATGTTTGAGATTTATGATTTTTTTTCTTTGATTAGTTTACTTTTAGACTATTTTATATTCTCTTATTTTCTCACACTCTGCTTGATACTTCTGCTCTGAATTCGGACCACTGAGTCTCGGAGCAGCTAATGTGCTGTAACTCATGTCAAGCACCCATCAAAAAAAAAAAAAAAAGGAATGTAGCAAGAAAAGTAACTCACAAAACAGTACCAGGGAATGTGTACATGAAAATAAGTCACCCTACTTTTAATTGACATCTAGTTTTGATTCCTTGTTTTGAAAAGTGGGCTCCAAGCCTGCAGTAAGCACTATATGGCAAATACCTGTTGCTGTGCAGAGCCCCATTGACATCTAAATACATCTGTGTGCAGTTCACTGCAATACTGGGAGCTTAGGCAGCACTCTCAGTGTTAACTTGTGTGTATAAGTCTAAAAACCCAATGATTCATGTGGCTAATACTGTTGTCCAGATCCACACAGGAATTTAGGTACTTAACCCCCCCTATTTACATGTCACTGTGATCCACAAACACCATGCTCAGATACTGCCTAGCCTTAGTTGGCATTCAATTTTTGCTGTAAAGGTTCATGAGGCATCTAAGTTTCCACCTCTGGAAATGTGCTGTTGTGCCTCAGCCAGGCACCTATCTCATACCTATACTCTATCACAATCCTCAAACCAGGTGAAAATAGGTGTGGGGAAGGAGAAGTTAGTAGCTTCCTTTTTAATTTTCAGTCCAGCAGTTAAGGAATTTGCCATGCCCTCCTGAGAGGAAGGGATTTGAACTGGGTTTTCCCATCTTTCAAGCAAGTGCTCTAACTACCAGACTATGAGATAATTTGATATAGGTTTCTCTCATTTTGTCTTGTTGAAGCCATTCCACTTTGTATAAAATATTAATTGGGTCACAGAAAGAGTGAGAATAACTCTGCACCCCAGAGATTGGGCCACTCACCTGAGGAGACCATTACCCAAATCCCTTTACCTCAACAGGCCTAAAAAGAAATTAAAGTGGATCTTTCACATCCCAGGTGAGTACTTTAATCACCAGGCAGTAGGTTGTAAAGGAGTGGGTACCTCCACCTTCCTCTCCCAGTCCCTGGCTGTTTTGTGCAGAATTAGGAAGGTTCCTTAAGTGCTCTTGCAAAAACAGTTTAGGCACCTAACTCCAGAAGAAGGCTCTCAGGTGTGGATCACGAGCAGCAGTGCATGACTCCCTCCAGCCTGACCTCAGGAAAAGGGTGCAGCTTAGGACACACCTCTCTCATTGGAGTTTTCAACTGGCTATCTTAGATAACTTTCTGCCTGGCATGCTGACTTTTTTGGATACCATTTTCAGGTGCCTATCCTTTCCCATGCATTTTATAGGGAGTCTATGCACCTAATGCAAGATTTGTGGATTCCAGTGATTTTCAACGCACCTAAAATTTAGTCATTGCAAGGCCAAAGTCCCTTTGTGTATCTGGGTCCACATTAGTGAAATGAGCAGGAGTCTAATTCACTCAAGTTTATACCTTACTTCTGAATTTTGTCCATGGTATTAGTGACTGCAATTTCACTTTGATATTTGAGGTTGTTTTGTGCCTGAAGCTCAGGATGAAATTCATGGTGAAGGAGAAACCATGCAAACTGAAACCAAAGAAATTGTTGTCCTGTACACTGATTTCAACCAGCTATATAAAAGATTTACTAAGAGTAAAAGGAAAACCGGGCAAATAAAAGTGACATCAATGAAAACAGCATGCCATATAATCCAAGAAATACGTGATAGAACATTAGAAAAAAGGCTTACTATGTGAAATTGAGAACAAGCACATGAGCAGAAGGTCAACAAGGAAAGCTACAATAAAGTGAAAAGCAAAATAAAAAAGAATCACTCATAAGAAAAATAAGTTTACAAGAATGGCCATTAAATTGTAACAAAGATCAAGTGGAAGGATAAAAATCAAAACACAATAAATAAAATGGTACAGGATGCAGGTTTTTTTTTCTTTTTCTTTATAGCTGACAGTGTAATATATAGATGCGCTGTCACCTAGCATTCACTGCAACCGATGGCTGTTCTATGATATCTATGCATTACTTTGTGCTGTAAGAACCAGTTTCTATTTCCAGTGTACATCTTGAGCAATTGAGTTATGTACCAGGGGAACCCACAAAATCCAGTTGGGGAAGAAATCACAGAGCCTCAAGACTGCAGTGACTTCACTGCACCTCCAGGATGAGGTGGTATCTGAATACATATGGGTCCACTAGCCCCACTCCTTTCCTGACCTTCCCACAATACCCCATGCACCCCAGGAAGTTGAATTGCAGGGGTCCTCTAGATCACACAGGTTCATAGAATCATAGAAGATTAAATTGGAAGAGATGTCAGGAGGTCATCTAGTCCAACCCCCTGCTCAAAGCAGGACCAACTCCAAACTAAATCATCCCAGCCAGGGCTTTGTCAAGCTGGGCCTTAAAAACCTCTGAGGATGGAGAGTCCACCACCTCCCTAGGTAACCCATTCCAGTGCTTCACCACCCTCCTAGTGAAATAGTGTTTCCTAACATCCAGCCTAGACCTCCCCCACTGCAACTTGAGATGATTGCTCCATGTTCTGCCATCTTCCACCACTGAGAATAGTCTAGATCCATCCTCTTTTAGTTGAACGCTGCTATCAAATCTCCCCTCATTCTTCTCTTCCGCAGACTAAATAACCCCAGTTCCCTCAGCCTCTCCTCATAAGTCATGGGCCCCAGCTCCCTAATCATTGTCATATCCCACACTGGACCTTGTCCAATTTGTCCACATCTTTTCTGTAGTGGGGGGCCCAACACTGGACACAATCTTCCAGGTGTGGCCTCACCAGTGCCGAAGAGAAGGGAATAATCACGACCCTCGATCTCCTGTCAATGCCCCCACTAATGCAGCCCAATATGCTGTTAGCCTTCTTGGCAACAAGGGCACACTGCTTACTCACTGTTGACCCATGTGGTTGGTGCCACATAAAGGCTGCAAACCCCTGCATGGAATAAGAGTATGCTTCACCTCACCTGTCATGCTGTGGTCAAGTAGCACTCTTTTTCCCACCTTAGACCATAATTACTCTTTTCCCTACAATGTAATGATAAAATGATTCATCTTCTTTACTTCATTTATATTGCTTTGCCATAAAACTCATCCCTATCTCTTTCTTTTCCATTTGTTACAAACTGAACTCTTGAATTCTCTCCTTATATATCTTATCCTCCCATTGTTGTGTCATTTATGTTGCCCTTCTTCGTATTCTCCTTCATTTTTGCAATATCCTTCTTGAACTATTGGGACTAAAATAGCATGTAACATTACAGATATGATCATATTAGGGCTGTGGAGAGTGACATTATCACCTCCCTTATTTTAAATGAGATGTCTTTGTACATACATCCAGAAATAGCTCTGGCTTTTTTTTTTCCTCCCTCAACAGAATCATTGAGCAAGCTCATATTTAGCCGCTGATCTGTTGTCACTTCAGATCTCTCTTTCACTCACTGCTTTCTAGACAGCTTCCCCTCCAGTTTGTATTTACATTGTTTATTTCCTCTTCCCACGCATATGGCTTTACATTTTTTTAGTGTCTACTCTCCTCTTATAACATTCTTCCCAATGCAATTCCTTTTCTAGATCCCTTTGCATTCTGGACCTGTCCTCCAGTGTGTATGCTTCCCTCTAATTCTGTTTATATCAGAAAATTTGATCAATGCAGCACTTAAGCTTTTTCTTGTAGCTTATTAATCCCTTTAATAGCACAGTTGCATATATATATACACCTTTCATCTAGAAGAATCTAAAAAAATGCCTCACTTGCTGTCTGTACAAGGATAATTCCACTACCACAGAAATGCAGTCCTCTCGGTTGTTGAATATGACTGTGATGCATCATCTTGCTTGTGCAAGATGGCTAACAGTTTCATGGAAGGGAGTGGAAAATAATTTCTCCATTTGACACTGCAGAGGGAATTTTAGGAAGAGAGAAGGTAGTTGTCTAAGGATCAGATTCTATCTGCCTTATGTTGAATAGTACCTTATTCCAGTTCATTGTGTGTGCTTCTCACCCCTATTAAGCCCCTTTATGCTATATAAAATGGACAGTGCTGCATAAAGGGGCTCTAAAAAGTCCCATATCCTGCTGAAGGAGAATGCTCCAAGTGCAGGAGCTGAAGAACACAGATACTGGTTGTTTCCAATGGCCCTCTCACTTATCCTGGCATAGGGGGAATACTAGGGGTGAAACTGGAAGTGAGAGGAGCATGTCATAGGTGGTGTCTTAGTTTGTAGGGCTACAGAGATTCTGGGAAGAGCTGCTACTCATAGACGAGGAACAGCAGGATGCTGTAACTTATGCAGAATCTCAGCATTATGTAAATTAGCATTATCTAAACATTTAGCCCCTGCACCAACCTGCTCAGAGTCCGGTGGTGACAAGTGTAGCTGCTTAACACCATCTTAGCTTCCCTCCACTGGGGCTGAGAGTTCTGTTGTTGGTGGGTTCTATTAAACTCAAATAAGCATGGCAGAATCTGGCTCTAAGCTAGCCACAGGCCAGCACACCAGCACTAACACATCTATTGGTCTTTGATTCGAGATTAGGATGGATGTGCATGACTTATAGTCATAAGCCATTTGCAGCTTTCCATTGTTTGTTTGAAAATGTCTTAATATTAATTGCATATTTGCAGTGCCCAATGATACTGATATTCTGTATCTGAAGTGATGTCAGATCTGGCATTCAGTATTTCAGTATTTGGATGGTGAAAATACAAGAAGATAGTCTCACATTGTTTTGGGCCACCAAAATTGGTCTCTGTGGTATCACAAAATATGAGCGCAAATACACAGACCATATATGATTTAAATTGAATTTACCTGAAAATAGCCACAAATGCAGATGCCTGACTTCAATCCACAGCTATTTCCAGTGCAGTTTTCAGTAATATGATTTCCATATTAATGCCAACATCAAGATCACTTTACCGAGCACTGAAGGTAAATACATAGTTCTAACCTTTTAAGAGCACTTTAAATCCCATATAAGAAAGACTTGAGTTGACATATTAATTACTGAGCTTTATGAAAACTGGGTTATCTTCTGGCCTCTGGCATTTTTTAAGTTCATTAATCTTTTCATCTTGTCTTCCTCTTTTGCCTTCCTTTTGCTGAGAATCTGTAAATATATAAGATTATAAAAACTCAGCCAGACAATAAGATTGTTGTTGTGATGAATAAGGAGGAGCATTTGCTGAAACAGAACAAGCCTTTTGTGTTCCTTGTGTACAATACTAAAAAGGAACAGCACAAATGGAAAAGTCAGATAAACTGATCTTTGTGCAGTTTTATTGACAGCTGCCTGTACTGTGGGTGAGAGATAAGAGAAGCTCATATTCCTTCATACCAATGTCATTTGCAACTAGTAGAGTGTTTGGATTATTTAATTTATTTTAAATAAAAAAGTATTTAATTTTCATAGAAAATAGTAAACCTTAAGTTAATTTTGACCAATAGGCAAATTATCTAATTTAACTAATTTATTTTCCATGTATTTTTTTCTAACCTATACAATTATGTAATAATGATTCACTATAGATCTGCCCTTAGTGCTGTCATTTACATCTGTGCAAAGTGGTTGTAAATTATAAATAAGTGAGAACCATCATTAGACAAAGATGCACAAAAAGCTTAAACACCACCCAGCACCATTAAATCACTGCTTCCCCAGTAAATTGGTATGACTAATATTTATTATCACTTAATTCTGTTCTCTGGGAGATTTATCTGTTTAATGCATTCACCCCTTACATATGTCTTCATTAAATGGAGTGCATCCGTCTGTCTCTCAAGATACTGTTATGGATCCCATCACCAAAATAAAGTACCTCCAAAGTGTTTAAAAATGGGGCAAGCAATAGGAACCTCTCTTTCTTCCTTCCAAAGGAGTCAGAGAACAAATCTGGTTACTTTGTAGGGTTTTATTATTTAATTTTTGTTTGTGCACATGATTGGGTGTGTAAAGAACTTATTGAGGAAACAAAAATTGATGTAGCAGTTAAAAGTATAAAGTAATGTGATAAAACCATATCAGAGAAACCTAGTCACGTCCAAGCATCTTTGTTACAAATGTCATGTCATTTGAAATATTAACAGAAAAGTAATAGTAACTGCAAAGCACTGAGGCATGAAGATAAGAAATTAGCTTAATGAAACCGATTACAATTTGAGGTCAAACATTACCTTAATTATACCTTGCAATCTTAGAGCTGGATTTGACCCAGGATCTTTACTTAAAACATTTTTTTTCTTTTTCATTCATTAGTTAAAGGAAATTAGTCATATAAAGGTTTCTTTGCTCAGTCCCAACATTAGTTATTAGTAGAGCTGTGAGAAATGCTTGCAGTAAGCCTAATCTTGGGTATAAGATTCTCTACTTACTGTTCCTAGGCAGAACTACATTGCTAAAGCCGTTAACAATGGACATCAATAAAGAGACATGTTGGTAAAACTGGCTATTATTATCATCATCATCATCATCATTTACTGTTTGTGTAGTTCCAAACATGTGGTAAATTGATTTACAGGCAGGTATACAGAACACAACCCATAAGTTTCTGCACCTTATCTGGTCATTTATACCAGAGTAAACTGAGCATAAAATGCTCCCATTAGCATAAATGGCTGCTCAAGGTGAAGGACAATGGTGAATCAGGTCGTCAGTTCCTTCCCTGGGAAAATTAAAATGTAAAGAGACAGTGTAAAAGTCCAGTTTATACGGTGTAATTTTTCTATATATTTTGCACCCGTGCTAGTACTGGTTCAGTTCTACCACCATTAGCAACATCAGAAGGCCTTGTGCATGCTAGCAGCAACCACCCCTTTAAAGACTAATGGTGAAATTCTGGCCCCATTGAAGTCAATGGCAAAAAACTTCTATTGAGTTTTATGAGGCCAGCATTTCACCCTAAGAGCTGGTCCACAGTGGGGGGGGGGAAATCGATCTTAGATACGCAACTTCAGCTACGTGAATAACGTAGCTGAAGTCAAATATCTAAGATCGGATTACTCACCCGTCCACACCACGCGGGATTGATGTTCGCGGCTCTCCGTGTCTATTCCGGAACTCCGTTGGGGTTGATGGAGTTCCAGAATCGATATAAGCGCACACGGGGATTGATATATCGCGTCTAGATTAGACGCGATATATCGATCCCCGAGCAATCGATTTTAACCCGCCGATACGGCGGGTAGTCTGGACGTGGCCTAAGTGTACTTCAGTTGCTCAAATCAACAAAGACTCACAGTGTTGCTAATACAATACTGGCTGAGCCATTGTTGCCAACACACTTAGTATTGGAATAGGTAAGAGTCTTAACTGGTTACTTGAAGAAGAGACAACCTGTGTGTGAGGAGTTAAGGGGATCCCTCTTACTGAAGACATGGCTCAGGGACTGAGGATTCAATGCCTCATTTGCAGAAGAGTTTATATCAAATGCCATTGAGATACTGAGTCATGCATTTTCCGACTGATTTTATTGCTTATAAAAGTGTCATTAAAATGTACTCCCTTATTTGTTTGTAGATCACTACGTTCAAAGGTTTGACGTGCCCAATTCAGCCCTGGTGTAAGCGAGCGTAACTGTCTTGATTACAAATGAGTGGTGCTTGCTTAAATCAAGGACTAGGTATGCGTCTCAACCCATAAATTGTCATAATTTAAATTCAGTTTTGAGCTGTTAAATCAACTTTGCTTGATAATTATATCAGTTTGGGGTAAGTTGTATCAAAGGTGTGCCCCACACACAAATACTGAATCCAAAGATTCCCCAAAGAATGGACGTAAGGGATGGGGTTTGGAATCTGAATCCAGATTTGCATTTTACAACTGACCACTATCCTGATATGAGGCAAGTCTAAACAAGAGTTTTGAGGGGGCTTGATACTGTAGTGTTCAGTAATCCTCAAAAATACAATTGGGTGAGGACAAGGCACAACATATCATCTACTGATGATTCTGGAAGGCAAAAGGGCTTGACATAAGTATTATAAGTTGCTCCCATATTAACATTAAATTGTCTCATTAGTATAGTTACTCCTAAATAAGTATCATGATACCTACCTGTACAGAATCCATATTTAAAATGTCCTGTGTACTCCTAATAATTTCACTTATTATTCACCTCTTGTTTTGTACAATTATCTTTTTGTTGTATTTTGCATGACAGAAACTTTGATTAGTGCCCTTGAAACCACGAAGCAGCACATTTTCCCATTTAAAATGCAAAGAAGGCTTTTCATTATTATTCTTCAGTGTCATTCATTAAAATGTGCATCTTTTCTTGTCCTTCAAAAAAACGAAAATGGGTTTCTGCTAAGATAAAGAGGAAATGCTGTATTTTATCCAAATCTACATCCTGGCAGTATTTATGTGGTAAAGTCCTCAGTTCAAAACAAAATTTAGATGAAGAGTCAGCCTTAGTGAAGGGGAAAAGCAGAGAACAAAAATAAATAAACAAACAACTTGAAGTCCAGAAGCTGTTAAGAAGTAGAGCAATTTGGTAGCAGCACACAAAAAAATATTTTTACTTCTAAGGATTGAGAGCACAGAATGGTTTACACAATGAGACCCATATTCTTAATCCAGTTGTCTATTGTTAATTATATTTTCTCCATTCTCTAGAAATAAAGCTACTTGTAATAATTCATTGCAAAGAGAAAGCTACTACAAAAATTAATGCCAAAATCAGTTGTGTTTGGGATATGATTTTGTGCAATCTGTATGAAAGACTGGCCATAGACATACAGAAATTCATCTCTCTCATCCCTGAAAATGTTGTTGGAAAGAGTTGTGAAATTTAACTATAATAGAAAAAAAATCTTTAAAGCAATTCCATGCAGAACATTATATTGGTGTAGCTTCTGAGTCCTTCAAAACACCACTTTCTGCTTTTATTTCCAATCAGGCTTACTCTGTTGTGTTTTTTACAGGAAATCTGAGTGGCACATCTAGTTGTTGGAGCTCTTGCTCCATCTCAAGGAATTCATCATTCATTAAGGAGCTCCCAAAATATTACAAAGCCAGCGTGTGGGTCCTTGCTGACACTGGCACTGAGAACGGGGCTCTCAAAAAGAGAGACTCCTCCTCTGTACTGTCCATAAGTGCAGACTCTGCATTCAGGGGAGTGCAGGAGCTGCTATTTACTTGCACCCACCATAGGATTAACTGGCCAAAAGTTGGTCAGGGAGTGATGAGGAGTAGGAAGAACCATCGTTCTATCCTATCCTATATCCTGGCCAGCAGAGGGTGACCACAGAGGGGGAGTATGCAGCAGCCCTTCAAGGGGAAGTGGTAGCAATGGTAGTTTTATTTGTGCACTTCTTTAAGAATAATGTCTGGTTAATAGTGCTTTTCCTGGAAGACTCCAGATGAAATATTTTTACAATCTAGCAATGGTAGGACTGGGGTCCTGGGAAGGGAGAGACATGATCTGTGAGGGGAGCTCTCTCTGAGGAAGTTGTACATGTTATGAAAAAAAAACACTCAATTTTAAAATAAATGTATCAGTGAATATGTTTATGACCAGTGCACTAGACAAATAATTATACAGATGATAGACATCAAATAGCAGAAGTAGACAATTACACCATAGGACACACAGTACAATCACTGGTTATCTAATCTTCAATTATCCAGAATATTTGGTTATATGACAGTCATTTACATCCACTAACATCAATATTTGGATGGTGAAAATACAAGAAGACAGTCTCACATTGTTTTGGGCCACCAAAATTGGTCTCTGTGGTATTATGAAATATGAGCACAAATACACAGACCATATATGGCTTTAATTGAATTTACCTGAAAATAGCCACAAATGCATATCCCTGACTTCAATCCACAGCTATTTCTAGTGTAGTTTTCAGTACTATGATTTCCATATTAGTGACTCTTCCTTCCTGGCAATCTCCAATGGACTCATTTACTCTATAGTTTAGGGAGTTTATATGGTTCCTACTCTCTTCTCCCAGTTGCTTATAGGGGAAGGGCTTCTTGGTGGTGCTTTTCGGTAATCTGCCACATAGGCAGAAGAAAGTTTAATAACTCCAAAGTGCCATCAGGTCTGTGTTGTAAACAAACTGAACAGAATTAAGTTTCCTATTCCAGCGGTCAGGAAGAGGGAGAAGAGTATTAAACAGTATGCCAAGCAAGCAGAAAGACTTTCCATATAAGAGGCTACTCTCTCATTGCAGGTGGTGAGCCTTGGAACAAAGTTTTCTGTATTTTGAAATTTAAAGGCCCCTTCTTAACACATGACCAGGATTCTGGTGCTTCAAGGAAGCTGCCTTAATTGCATGTGGACACTTATAGGATAGCCTTTTTCAGTCCAGTCAATTCAGTACAGTCCTAAACACATGCTACTGTGGGGAATGAGGCCTGTGAAGAATCAAGCTTGTACAATATGAGGAAAGGTCTAGAAATCTAAAAATCTTAATGGCTGTGCCAGTTGAAAATGAAATCATAGTCAGCCTCAGAGGAGGCTTCCAATTGAGGCTGACAGAATCAGGAGTTACTTTATCAACTTTTTCTGGATGTGTTTATATTGTGCATTAGGAACAAGGGAAACTTGACAGCACCAGAGCCTTGGAATGTTAAAGAAGGTGATTTAAAAATTAGATTATATTTATATTGTATAAGAAATGCTGGGGGAGAGTGTAGCAGGAATAAAGTAAATGAAAATAGGGGAACAGGAGAAAGCTATGGAAATACCTGCACTCATATGAAAGAAATATGCCAGCTAGAAATGCCCATATATTAGCAGGACTTAAAAAAAACAACACACTAACTTGTTGAGAACTATTGGTACCTGATATTTATATATGATAGGACAGAAATAGGATGAAATGGAGAAAAGGCACGTTACTTCACTAGCAGAAATCTGATAGAATGAAGAATTATCTAAACTAGGAGACTCAATAGGAGAAGCCATAGGAGAACGAGCTGTACAGTGCGCTGCTTATCAATCAGAATGAAGTGTTTAGCTAAAATGAAACAGAGCAAGCAATTCCCATTTTCTAGCAATGATAAAGTATTTCCCTGTTTTCCCTAGGGATGTTGAGCCAATTTACCCTACTATAGATTGAAACACACACCTTATGGACTCTCAGACCTTTAAGGCCAAAATCATTTTGGCTTTTTTTCTCAATGTGTTTTTTTCACCCCTTTTGTATAGTTCATGTTATTTATATCTATCACATAGCAAATAGAGAATACTGGCTGTGTTTTATTAGGGAAATAAATCATGGCAGAAATGTAGTGGCTGCACAGAATAATCATCTGACTTTATAGCAGTAGTCTAGTTTTATATTGTTAGTTTGAACCAAGTGAAGACAGATTAGTTGAAGTTTGTCTCCATTGTAACCTCTATAGCACAAGAAATAACACTGAATGCTAATATGTAAGCCACAGTAGACTTCCACTGCAGGATGCAAAATAAAGATAATTTACTTTTGGGTTCTCTTTAACCACTTGGACTTCCACATCATTAGGTTTTAGAAAACTGCGCTTGATTTTAATCCTGCAATACATTTGTCTTGGAGTCATAAGCCTATGGGGGAAAAATATTTCAGTTTCTCTCTTTTGAGGTTCTGTACTCTAAATGTTAGTTTTCTTTTCAATGGTAGTAATGAAACTAACATACTTATCGCAGACTGTAAATGTAAAAAAGCCTTCCGTGCTGAATCCTTTCAATAAGAATGCAGTAATATGCTGTGATTTCCTACAGCATGTTATTAATTTAGCATTAAATGGTAGACTAGGCCTGGGTGAACCTCTAAGGGCTTGGAGTTTAGGTTCAGTTTAGATAAGTATCCACAGAATTATCAAATGTTCACAATTTCTAGAAGCTGCAAAACAGAGTTGGAAATTTCACAATAAAACAGATGCTCTCATATCTTGCCTTTTATTCTCAGCTCAAACCAGAACTTGGAAATGAAAGGCATACAAAATGAATTAAAAATAATATAAACATTTCAGAACCTCAGCAATGATTCAATATATGTTCATTGCTAAAAGTGGGTAAAGGTTTGGATCAGTTAATATTTTATATGAACCAGTTTACTGATCCCTAGAGTGAACCCTTTACATAGTGTGCATATAGTAACTGAACTGAGGCTAGACTTTTGTGATGTTAATCAGAGGGGAAAACATTTTGAAGATTTTGTCAGGATTCTGTCCTCCATGGAGGCAGTTGCCCCTCCCCTTGCTTCATCAAAATGACAAAGCGACAGGAACATTTTCAGTTCTTCCCTAAGCTTTAAATTAATTAATTAGGTAGCATCGGTGGCTAAAAAAACCTTTTCACTGGTAGTTTTCTAGGAAATTGTTTCCCCACCACCACCACCACTGGAAGACAATCTGGCCACAGCAATCTGTGTACCTGTCACCTCCCAGTGTTGCTAACTGAATAATGTGATTTTTTGGCACCTGATCTGGGTAGGCTCATGATTACGTATATTTCCACTGATCACATGCTTTAGGGAAAGCAAAATAGATATCAGTGTGTCTTGGTCACATGCCACCCCTTCTCCTCAATACCCTGTAGCTTACTGAAAGTTCCACTAAATTATAAGCCCAAAGACCAAGATTTTTGGCCCACATGGAGTGTAACCACAAGCTTTCTCTGGTCACTCACACTATAATTGATGTGGACAAGACTTTCCTGTTGAGTTAAAGGCTCTGGGTTCAAGCCTTGTTGAAATCTCATGTATAAGAGTTAGTATAAGAACCCTGGAGTAATTATTGGAATGAATTCATATTGCACCTAACAAAATGGGGGCCAAATCCTGACTGGATCCTCTAATGAGAACTATTGCCTTGGAACCAACTTTTCTTTATTCACTACACATTTGTGAGAGCTAGTGACATTGTAATTGTCACAGACACATTGGGGTGTGTGTAGAGGCAATTTAAAAATCAGAAGACAATTGCAAAGGCATGATTTAATCTTTTTTTAAAAAAAATAAACTTCATGATTTTGGGACCAGTCTCATGATTGTTGGGGATTTGACTCATGATTTTGAACCTAGGGTTGGCAGTACTATTTATCATATTTGGCACTGAATATGTATGCGATCCAGGGGCTCCAGAATGTGACTTTCTGCCACCTGAATGGCCAAGGCTGCTATGAACTCATGCTGTGCTGCCCAACCACTTCTGCTGGCAATTCAAAGCCTTGATCCTGATCTCCAAATCAATTGATGGGTCAAAACACAGCTCCATCAGCGAATGCTTTCCCTGCCATGACCTGCATAAGAACAACCCTACTGGGTCAGACCAAAGGTCCATCTAGCCCAGTATTCTGTCTTCCAACAGTGGCCAGTGCCAGGTGCCCCAGAGGGAATGAGCAGAACAGATAATCATCAAGTGATCCATTCCCTGTCGCTCATTCACAGCTTCTGGCAAACAGAGGCTAGGGACACCATCCCTGCTCATCCTGGCTAATAGTCATTGAGGGACCTATCCTCCATTATTCAGTTTTTTAGGTTTTTTTTTTTTTAACTCTGTTATAGTCTTGGGCTTCACAACGTCCTCTGGCAAAGAGATCCACAGGTTGACTGTGTGCTGTGTGAAGAAATACTTTGTTTATTTTAAACCTGCTGCCTATTAATTTCATTTGGTGACCCCTAGTTCTTGTGTTATAAGAAGGAGTAAATAACACTTCTTTATTTACTTTCTCCACCTCAGACATGCTTTTATACACCTCTATCATATCCCCCCTTAGTTATCTTTTTCAAAAAGTCCCAGTCTTATTAATCTCTCCTCATACAGAAGCCATTGAATACCCCTAATAATTTTTGTTGTGGTTTTCTGAAACTTTTCTAATTCTAATATTTCTGTTTTGAGATGGGGCAACCACATCTGTACTCAGTATTCGAGATTTTGGCGTACCATGGATTTATATTATATTTTTTGTCTTATTATCTATCCCTTTCTTAATGATGCCCAACATTCTGTTTGCTTTTTGGACTGCCACTGCACATAGAGTGTACGTTTTCAGAGAACTATACACAATGACTCCAAGCTCTCTTTCTTCTCTTTCTAATTTAGTCCCCACTATTTTATATGTATAGTTGGGATTATGTTTTCCAATGTGCATTACTTTGCATTTATCAACATTGAATGTCATCTGCCATTTTGTTGCCCAGTCACCCAGTTTTGAGAGATCCTTTTGTAGCTTTTCACAGTCTGCCTGGAACTTCACTATCTTGAGTAGTTTTGTATCATCTGCAAATTTTGCCACTTCACTGTTTATCCCTTTTTCCAGATCATTTATGAATATGTTGAATAGTACTGAGCCCAGTACAGACCCCTGGGGGACACCACTGTATACCTGTCTCCAGTCTAAAAACTGACCATTTATTCCTGCCCTTTGTTTCTTATCTTTTATCCAGTTATCAGCCCATGATAGGACCCACCCACTTATCTCATGACAGCTTACTTTGCTTAAGAGTCTTTGGTGAGGGATCTTTTCAAAGGCTTTCTGAAAATCCAACTATACTATATCTACTGGGTCCCCCTTGTCCACATGCTTATTGACCCCCTCAAAGAATTCTAGTAGATTGGTGAGGAATGATTTTTCTTTACAAATACCATGTTGATTCTTCCCCAACAAATTATGTTCATCTATGCGTCTGACAATTTTGTTCTTTACTATAGTTTCAACAAGTTTGCTTGGCACTGATGTCAGGCTTACCAGTCTGTAATGGACAATTGTGGTTCTCTGGGACTATATGAGAACCAGAGATAAAGTGCTCTTGGTTGAGGGGCTTCAGATGTGGCAAGAGCTTCATGGAGTAGAATATCCAGTCTGAACACTTTGATCATATGCTACAAAAACCTCTTCTTTGTATCATGCAAGAACTGCATTGAGCAGGAATTAGTATGATGTTGATAAAAATGTGTATACCACTTAAGTTACATTAAAAGTTATTAAAGTTGCATACTCATGCTTTTGCAATGGAAATGAGAACTGAAAGTAGCCAGAGGGTCACAGAATAAATTGAAAGGAGGGGAGTCTTAAGGCAGTCTTATGCAGGAGTTTAAAATGCTTCTTTTCTCCATCATAAGAAAGGTGGTGAATCACCTTGCCACTGTCATCTTTGGAGAATCTATTAGAGCAGCTAATTTATTCTTAGTCTCAAATGAGATGACGTGGGGATCAAGATGTTACAGACGATTTAAACATGGCCATGATTTCATGACAAAGCCTGGACTGGCAAATTACAATTTGTCTTAGAACAATTAAGGGACAAAGTCATAGTATAATGACTGGCAAACAATAAATCCCTTACCATGATTAATCTTCTGAATGCTTTAAGATAGATAAGATAGTGTGACGTTCCCCTGGTGTTATCTGGACTGGTGATCTGCTATCTCCAGTCCTCAACTCTAGGAGCCAGCCTTACCCTGATCTGCTGTGAGAACCCCCACTCCTGGGTTGTTCACTAAAGGCCTCTAATATGTAAGCTGCTTGGATTCTGCAACCGAATGACCCTAGCCAATCTCTCTGGTCCCAGGCACAACCCTAGGAACCTCTGTCTTGCAGTGTCCAGTTATGCCTGCTGAACACTGCAAGCTTATATGAGTTCATCAATTTAACAAAGAAATTGATATGTAACAGGCTTGTTATGCTAAGGGGAGTTTCTGTCATGCTTCAAACCAAATGCACTGCTTCAGGTAGAATAAACAAATTTATTAACTACAAAAGATAGATTGTAAGTGATTATAAGTCAAAGCACAACAAGTAGGATTTGCTCAAATGAAATAAAAGCAAAACACATTCTAAGATGATCTTAACACTTTCAATGCCCTTACAAATTTATATGCTTCTCACCACACCCTGACTGGTTGCCCTTCAGCCAGGCCCTCCCCTTTGATCAGCACTTCACTCATTTGGTGGTGAAGTCTGTAGATGAAGGTGGGAGGGAGAGGAAGAGCATGGCAAATGTGTCTCACTTTTACCATGTTCTTTGTTCCCTCTTGGCTTTGTCCCCCCCTTCAGGATCAGGTGAGCATTACCTCATCATAGTCCCCAACTGACCAAAGGAAAGGAGTGACTCACTCAAGAGTCTAACAGATCCTTTGTTGCTGCCTAGGCCAGTGTCCTTTGTTCCTGTGAGGCTGGGCTGGGTTCATCCAATACATGCCCTGATGAGGTGTGAACTGCCCCTCTGTTCCAGGAGAGTTTTGCCTTGGCTTGTTTTAAGCCAAGAGAACACATTTTCAGCCTCATAACTATATACGTGAAATTACAACCTATAACAACATTACTATAACAACAATCCTCAGTGCATCATGAGCCTTCTGAAGACCCCCGACATGACAACCTTTGCATTGGATACCACAGAATCATTTTATAAGTATGAAAATGGGGGTCCAGAGTATTACCTCGAGGCACAGAGTGTCACAGATAGATCGATAGTTTGATGCTTATTCCAAGGGAACTAATTCAACTTCTGACTTCATGAAGTCTCTTTGTACATTGAGGTAATCAGCCTCTCTCACAATCTCTGTCAATGTCTTGGATCAGTACAACTCTCTGGAGAAGAGTGTGTCTGAATTGCTTTGGAACTCTATTAAGATCACCATAAATTGGTCAGAAGATTGTGCTCTGACCCCTCACTGGTATGGGAAATATATACCTTTCTCAAAGTTCACGTCTGCTCCATTTGAATTTTCTTGTGATACACTCAAGTAATATTGTTGAAGTAGACAACACAAGAAATTTCATTCTACTATTTTGCTGTAAATGTAACAAGGTTTAAATGCATTCATATAATCAGGCAAATATGATATATCTTATTTCATAATCGCCAGGCATTATCCATATACTGGAAACATCCTGCAATATTGTCACCAACAAATCATGGCAATTGTCTCCAACAATATCCACAAAACATCTTTCACTAAATGGTGAGGCTGGAGAACCCCTGGGAAACTATACCAGTCCCTTCATTAAAAATACATTAATACTCAGCATACATGAATTAGCATATCAGCCTCATCCTTAGTCCTCTTATTCACAACACACTGTAAATAATAATACTAGTAATCTAATGATACATTTAATTATTAAAGTGCCTTATCTTAAAGCTTCTCAATGACTAAAAAAATATAACTAATAACAATTGTCATCATGGCTCAAAAAATATTAGAAGTGTACTGAAACACTCTTCTAGAACATATCATGGTCTGAACAGGAAACAAGAAAGTAAGCAGAAACATGACCTTACTACTAATCAGAGTTTTAGTATCTTTCACTTTCTTTAGTTTAAGCCCATGTTAAGAAAACAAATAAGAGGAGGAAATAATGTTGGCCGCACATTTTTTGTTTCTATCCCTATTTACTTACCTAAGGTATTTAAAGGGCTCTCATCTCCTCCAAGCGACTTCAATGTTTTGATCTTCATAATTCTCTTGTGAGTGAGGACAGTACTATTATCACCCCTTTACATAGACACCGAGGGTATGGCAACATTAGAGTTTGGAGGTGTGATTCCCTATGCAGACAGACAGACTTGTACTAGTTCAGCTGAAGCTAGCATGCTAAAAATAGACATTGCAGCACAGACTAGCCACCTGAATCCCAACCTACCTAATCTCCTAGGTCCATGCTCAGGCAGCCAGCCTGAGTCACTGCCAGTGCCACAACATCCACGCTTCTATTTTTAACATGCTAGCTTCATCTGAACTAGCATCTTTCTCGTCCAATTCTGTGAATCACACCACCCAGCTGCAGTGTCGACATACCATACATAACTTGTCCAAGAGGACTACAAAAGTCTATGTCAGAGCTAGGAATTAAAGCTCCTAAGTTAAGAGTCTAACCACTAGACAATCCTTCATGGGTTTTTTTGCACTAGAGATGTTATTCAAAATGACTTTGTGAGATAACAGGTGATGTTGATGGAGGTGATGTATTCCTTGACTCAGATTGCATAGGTTACATCAAAGTTTTTGGCAGCATGCTGAATCTTGGTTCAAATGCAAACAATCCTTGGAAGCACTGAATGCAGCAGAATCATATTCCGTGCTGTATGACTCAACTCCTCTGATGTACTCAGCACAGATCTCAATGCTTATACCATTCCATTGACGCAGCCTATGAAGTCCCCTCAGCAAAGCCTGTGATGAGGCATGATCTAGTAGTTTCATTACTCATTCTTACATCAGTGTAACATTTATGCCTGTGTGAGGTGAAAGAGATAGTTGGAGTAGGATAAGAAGGAGCAGTACTTTGATGCAAAAGGTCTCTTTTGATGTAAATTATTTTTTTTCAACAAAGGAAGGGAATAAATGTAATTACTCAGTTATTTTAACATCTTCATGTTATCCCAACTGTGCAAAAAATGGTGGTTAGGAAGAACCAGCTATTCTTCCCATCCATTCTACATAAGCATGTCTACAGAGATTGCTATAGTATCCAGACTCATGGCACTTCTTGACTGAGATTCGAGATGCTGGGATATAGTCAGAAGAAAGATTGCTTATAAGCTGCAGATGTCTCACCACTTACACTGTACTTCTTGAGCGAATACTAATTCAAGTTGTGGAAGAAGCACATTTATATGTTCATTCTCTCCCCACAGAGGCGCAAGATGAATTAAAAAAGCGGATCTACTAGGGCATGGAAACAACCCCATACAGGATTGTGGGAACTGATGTAAATAATCTCCTAGAGAAAGTAGTTGCTTCTGTTGCGACTAGAGAGAGAAAAGTCATCCTTCATTTCACTATTTTCATTGAAACCTTCATCTCCTCCTACTACTAAAGATCGTAAAAAGAATAGTCACCAAGAAAATAAGACAATTTATATCCTAGGTATAGATTTGGGTGAGTTCAGTGTGAAGTGATGGTTGGTCTATTAATAGTCTGGAATAATATCTATATAAAAGAAATCCTTTTAGATCTCAGAAATGTTTGGAGATGACTGCTGTAGATGGCTCGGGGCACTAATTAATGGGCTATGACATTTTATTCTTTCTAGTTCACAGTCCAAATCAGCCCAGGTCAGAAATGACCATAAGTCATTCAGCAGCTTATTTTAAATGGATTTTTCAGGCTAGCTCCTAACAGACAATTGGCACCTTTGTGGGAAGGTAATATGCACGAGAGAGAGAGAGAGAGAGAGAGAGAGAGAGATGTCAGAAATGTAATGAGCGTACACTCTATTTTTTTTTTGGCCCCTTAGAAGCAGCATCTCCAGATTAGGACTGAGGTAAACCAGTGTGCTGGCTTGTGTGGGGTTGCATATACTGACACTGCTCATTTCTACTTGTCTGCAACAAAACACAATACTTCTCTAGGGCTGTCAGTTTGGTATATTTCACATGCTGAAACAAAAACAAAACATTATCACTTAATGAAAAAAGTTGTGTTTTGCAGTGTGGGTGGCTGTTTCAGTAGAACTGTTTAATTATACAAATGTTTATATCATTGACTGACAAAGAAGCCTGCAATATTTTACAACTCTTTGGGGCCCCATGATAGCTGAAAAATCAACAACAAATACAGTTATTTAAGAGAATTACACTTTCATCCTATCATGCCCTCATGACCTGGTCACTAAACGTCTCATATTGGATTCACAGTAGCTGAAAATTCACCCATTAAAGATAAATTAGAATTTAAATCTACAGACTGTCTAGCATTTACTTTAAATTATTATAAATTTATTTACATAGCTACTGGGAATGACTAAGCAGTGTAAGGAATTGGGAATGTTAAGTAAATGTAACAAGCAGTCTGCGCTGGCTTAATTTAGCTGTGTTAGTAGATATAAATCTTTCATGTTTCTTTTTGTATATTAAGTTCTGATTATTTGGCCAAAAATCCCAGGATCCTTGCTGTATTGGTCAACATGTCTAAACTCCAATGCCTTAACAGTATTATATTTTAGACTGAGTTAGTGTGTGACTAATGTCTATAATCTATAGTAGAGCTGTTCTTAATTATCCACTCTGGTAAACTATATCCAGAAAGAGACCCCAGTCGACTAACAAAGGATGCCTGTTACTACCGATGTGTGTTGTAATGAACAAGGCAGCGTGATTGATAAGGGGTACTTATGATCCAGATCAGTGGATCACTGAACAGTTCTGTAACTGATATTTGTTATTGCAGCTGTTTTTGGTGACTTATGAAATAATGGCCCTTTGAAAGATTTTTTTAATTCATTTGGAAGTGCTTGTTTACACAGTTTTCAGTAATAATGCTTTTGAAATTCCTTTAGCTTTCAATCATATAAACAGAGATACCATGCAAGAACTTCCATAATTAATTAAGTAAATTGTAATAGCACAATTTCTCTTGTTCACAAAAGAATTCTTTATCTGACATCCTCTAAAAGGAAGAGTTTTTGTGAACTTAGTTAGAAATGAAGTAAGCTGCAAACATGTCTCCACTCTCAGATGGTAATGTATGTTATCCTTTCTGCATTCTGTATAGTGCTGTATTAGGATTGATTAGTTGTCTTACCTGAATAAAACTTCATTTGAGTTTGTTATATAAAATCATGTCTTATTACATCTGAATATGTAACAGCTATACTAATCTGCTATCTGTAATTCAATTTTACTGATAACTACTTGTTGCGCTCATTCAACTACAAGGATCAAAAATTGTTTTGCAAAAGCCAGATGTCATTGGTACTAATGTGCTTGTCTCTTGATTATACTAATCAGTGAGCTTTTAGTTCTAAGGATCGTATCAGGAATGACTGCTTTCATTTTTCAAAGGAAGAAAGAATTTCATGCCTGAGTGTAGTTCAAATGAAAATAAAGTTTGTTACAACTTATGGGGGTGCTATTTTGTGCCAATTATAACTTAATCGGCCTTTCTGTACTTTGAAATGCCTAGTAGATGGAGATTTTCATGTTTATACTCACACCTGATTTGGGACCCACAGTTTTTTCTTACGTAAAATGGAGTTGGAGGCTGTGAGTGTCAAAGGAAGGTTTGGAGGCTTGAAGCCTCTGGTAATTGGCTGAGCCTTAATCAGTGGGCGGGGCATTCACTCAGGCCAGGGCTTTATAAAGCCGCGCACAAGCAACCAGGGAGCTTGCGAACAGGGGCTGCTAACAGGGAGTTTCTCAAGTGAGTTTGGACGGGGAAGTGGGAAGGGAGCAGGGGTCCCTTGTTGGTCCTACCTGTTCCCCTGTAGTCCCCTTAAAACCTATAATCCAAACCATATTCCAAAACCCCTTTCTTTAAACCACCCTTTCATTAACTAGGAGACAATGTAGGCAGAAGCCCAGTAGCAGAGTGGGGGCTATCCAGTTTATTGCACTGAGTGTAGCATGTATGATTACCTGCCCTGTGGGCAGGTGGTGTATATGTGCAGTCAGTGCAAGGCGCTCCTGGCCCTCAGAGACCACATATGGTCTTTGGAGGCCAGAGTGGTAGAACTGGAGGAGCTAAGACAAGCAGAGAGGTATGTTGATGAGGCTTTCCGGGACACTGTAGAATTGTCCTACCTCCACTCAGACAGCCTCTGTGCTGTTGAGGAGGAAGAAATGCCCAGGGAAGCAGAGCAGTCAATGGGAGCAGAGGGAAACGTTCCCATAGTTGGGACCCTCCTTCCAGATGGTGCTGGGGTTGCCTCTCGCACTGAGGTTACCTCTCCAGGGGAGGGAACTCCAGTTTCTAGGAAAAGGCAGGTGTTAGTAATGGGAGATTTGATCATTAGAAACGTAGATAGCTGGGTTTGTGATGACCGGGAGAATGGTATGGTGACTTGCCTGCCTAGTGTGAAGGTTGAGGATCTCTCAAGACATCTAGACAGACTTATGTGTAGAGCTAGGGAGGAGCCGGTGGTCATGGTACATGTAGGTACCAATGACATAGGGAAGGGTAGGAGAGATGTCCTGGAAGCCAAATTTAAGTTGCTAGGGAAGAGACTGAAATCTAGGACCTCTATGGTGCCATTCTCAGAAATGCTCCCAGTTCCACACGCAGGGCCCGGTAGGAAGGCAGAGCTTCAGAGTCTCAATGCGTGGATGAGACGATGGTGTAGAGAGGCGGGGTTTACGTTCATTAGGAACTGGGGAAACTTTTGGGATGGGTGGAGCCAGTACAGGAGAGATGGGCTCCACCTAAACCAAAGTGGAACCAGACTGCTGGCAGTAAACATTAAAAAGGTTTTAGAGCAGTTTTTAAACTAGGAGACGGGAGAAAGCCGACTGCTGCAGAGGATCATGTGGATCGGACACAGACTTCTCTTAGGGGAGAGTCTGATGACAGTGAATCTCCAGGTTATTGTCAGGAACAGAGGATGGAAGAGGATAATGTAAGGGCCGGATCAGATGATAAACAGTCACATAAAAAAGAATCTGGCACATCAGAAAAGGGCAGACAAATAAACAAGGACAATTTTTTAAAGTGCTCGTACACAAATGCTAGAAGTCTAAATAATAAGATGGGTGAACTAGCGTACCTTCTGATAAAGGAGGATATTGATATAATAGGCATCACAGAACCCTGGTGGACTGAGAGCAATCAATGAGACACAATCATTCCGGGGTATAAAATATATTGGAAGGACAAAACAGGTCATGCGGGGGACGAGTGGCACTATATGTGAAAGAAAATGTAGATTCAAATGAAGTAAAAATCTTAAGCGAATCCACATGTTCCATAGAATCGCTATGGATAGAAGTGTCATGCTCTAATAAAAATATAACATTAGGGATCTATTATCGACCACCTGACCAGGACAGTAATAGTAATGATGAAATGCTAAGGGAAATTAGAGATGCTGTCAAAATTAAGAACCCAATAATACTAGAGGATTTCAGTTATCCCCATATTGACTGGGAACATTTCACTTCAGGATGAAATGCAGAGATAAAATTTCTCTATACTTTAAATGACTGCTTCATGGAGCATCTGGTACGGGAACCCACAAGGGGAGAGGCAACTCTAGATTTAATCCTGAGTGGAGCACAGGAGCTGGTCCGAGAGGTAACAATAGCAGGATTGCTTGGAAATAGTGACCATAATACAACAGCATTCAACATCCCTGTGATGGGAAAAAGACCTCAATAGCCCACCACTGTGGCATTTAATTTCAAAAAGGGGAACTATACAAAAATGAAGGGGTTAGTTAAACAAAAATTAAAAGGTACAGTGACTAAAGTGAAATCCCTGCAAGCTGCATGGACACTTTTCGAAGACACCATAATAGAGGCCCAACTTCAATGTACACCCCAAATTAAGAAACACAGTAAAAGAACTAAAAAAGAACCACCATGGCTTAACAACCATATAAAAGAAGCAGTGAGAGATAAAAAGACTTTCTTTAAAAAGTGGAAGTCAAATTCTAGTGAGGCAAAGAGAAAGGAGCACAAACATTGCCAGCTTAAGTGCAAGAGTGTAATAAGAAAAGCCAATGAGGAGTTTGAAGAACGGCTAGCCAAAAACTCCAAAAAGGTAATAACAAAATGTTTAAGTACATCAGAAGCAGGAAGCCTGCTAAGCAACCAGTGAGGCCCCTTGACAATCGAAATACAAAAGGAGCTCTTAACGATGATAAAGTCGTTGCGGAGAAACTAAATGTATTCTTTGCTTCAGTCTTCATGGCTGAGGATGTTAGGGAGATTCCCAAACCTGAGCTGGCTTTTGTAGGTGACAAATCTGAGGAACTGTCACAGATTGAAGTGTGACTAGAGGTGGTTTTGGAATTAATTGATAAACTTAATATTAACAAGTCACCGGGACCAGATGGCATTCACCCAAGAGTTCTGAAAGAACTCAGATGTTAAGTTGCAGAACTATTAGCTAAGGTTTGTAACCTGTCCTTTAAATCGGCTTCAGTACCCAATGACTGGAAGTTAGCTAATGTAACGCCAATATTTAAAAAGGGAGCTAGAAGTGATCCCAGCAATTACAGACCTGTAAGTCTAATGTCGGTACCGGGCAAATTAGTCAAAACAATAGTTTCAAATAAAATTGTCAGACACATAGAAAAACAAACTGTTGAGCAATAGTCAACATGGTTTCTGTAAAGGGAAATCATGTCTTACTAATCTATTAGAGTTCTTTGAAGGGGTCAAACAAACATGTGGACAAGGGGGATCCAGTGGACAGTGTACTTAGATTTCCAGAAAGCCTTTGACAAGGTCCCTCACCAAAGGCTCTTACGTAAATTAAGCTGTCATGGGATAAAAGGGAAGGTCCTTTCATGGACTGAGAACTGGTTAAAAGACAGGGAACAAAGGGTAGGAATTAATGGTAAATTCTCAGAATGGAGAGCAGTAACTAGGGGTATTCCCCAAGGGTCAGTCCTAGGACCAATCGTATTCAATTTATTCATAAATAATCTGGAGAAAGGGGTAAAGAGGGAGGTGGCAAAGATTGCAGATGATACTAAATTACTCAAGATAGTTAAGACCAAAGCAGATTATGAAGAACTTCAAAAAGATCTCACAAAACTAAGTGATTGGGCAACAAAATGGCAAATGAAATTTAATGTGGATAAATATAAAGTAATGCACATTGGAAAAAATAACCCCAACTATTCATACAATATGATGGGGGCTAATTTAGCTACAACGAGTCAGGAAAAAGATCTTGGTGTCATCGTGGCTAGTTCTCTGAAGATGTCCACGCAGCGTACAGAGGCGGTCAAAAAAGCAAACAGGATGTTAGGAATCATTAAAAAGGGGATAGAGAATAAGACTGAGAATATATTATTGCTCTTATATAAATCCATGGTACGCCCACATCTCGAATACTGTGTACAGATGTGGTCTCCTCATCTCAAAAAAGATATTCTAGCACTAGAAAAGGTTCAGAAAAAGGCAACTAATATGATTAGGGGTTTGGAGAGGGTCCCATACAAGGAAAGATTAAAGAGGCGAGGCCTCTTCAGCTTGGAAAAGAGGAGACTAAGGGGGGATATGATAGAGGTATATAAAATCATGAGTTATGTGGAGAAAGTGGATAAGGAAAAGTTATTTACTTATTCCCATAATACAAGAACGAGGGGTCACCAAATGAAATTAATAGGTAGCAGGTTTAAAACAAATAAAAGGAAGTTCTTTTTCACACAGCGCACAGTCAACTTGTGGAATTCCTTACCTGAGGAGGTTGTGGGGGCTGGGACTATAACAACGTTTAAAAGGGAACTGTATAAATTCATGGAGACTAAGTCCATAAATGGGTATTAGCCAGGAAGGGTAAAGAATAGTGTCCCTAGCCTCTGTTCATCAGAGGATGGAGATGGATGGCAAGAGAGAGATCACTTGATCATTGCCTGTTAGCTTCACTCCCTCTGGGGCACCTGGCATTGGCCACTGTCGGTAGACAGATACTGGGCTAGATGGACCTTTGGTCTGACCTGGTATGGCCATTCTTATGTTCTTACCTGTTTAGGATGTTTGTTTAGTTTAGACATAATGATTAAATAGGGCTATTCATATGGATTCTTATACAAGAATTTCACCATTATTATGGTTGTATGTTCATAAATATTTAGTTACAATACGATCAGTTTACTTCAAGAACATCTGTAGCTTTTTAATTGCATGACATAACAGAAATGGGAGGCTGATTAATAACAAACGATTCTCAGGGTATAGTTGGCAATCAAAAATAAATCAGGCTTGAAAATGAATTCAGCCAAGGATTCTGCATTGTATGTGAATGTTATTTTCAAAAAAAGTTTTGTTTTTTTTAAACACAAACATTTAGGAAACTCACAACTTTTGAGCCTTGTGGCTAATATTGAATTGGACTTAAGAATCTAGCCTGAACTGAAATATTTTCCTTCAAATCAGTCTTATCTTACACATTCTCTCATTCTTTAGGGTTTCAGTCTAACACATTCTTAATTCAGGGAAAATTCTCATTGATTTCAATGAGTGTTTTACTAGCAGATGTCAAGGAATTAAAACATTTTGAAAAAAGGTAATTTAAAGATTACAGATTTGTTACAATAGTTGTTTCCAGTAGATTTCTTTGCTGTATTAAAAGAGATAACTGAAAAATAAATACATACAAATCACATTAATTTCTAAGAAATAGAATAATTTTAATTTTGTTTTTATCTCTTACAAATGTTTGCAAATTTTCCTTGATCCTTAAGTTAACCCTTTTAAGTCTACAAGGTCTCAACGTAGTAAAACACCTAAGCACATGCTTAACCTCAGGCATATGAGCAGGGCACCAAGTCTAGCTGACCATAGTAATTCAAGTAGTCTTACTTCTTTTGATCCCACATTATGTTCTGCATGAGTACTTTCTGTTGAACTCAATAGCTCATGGAGGGCAATGTGCGTAGCGTGCACAACTAGAAGTACCAGTTTCCAAATGAAACAGGCTGATAAGAAAACAAATGGGACTTGTGTTTGTTAGACATCTTTGCTGCAAAATAGCATTATTTTGACAAGCCCATCTGCCCATGTTTTGCTAGAAATTAGAAATCTTTCAATGAAGGATCTGCCTTAAGAGCACAAGCCTGGATTTTACCACACCAAAAAAATCAAGGGAAAACTCCACTTGTGACTGTCCTTTTGTTATAGACAATATGGCCTCCTAATTTTTTTTTTTTAAATTTTATTGGCAAAAGAGGTGGCAGGTGTGCGTTTGGTGCTGAGCTGCCTTGTAGTCAATGTAGCGATATGGTTGTGGAAGATTACAATTTGGAGATGTTCCTCATTGTAGACAATATTATGAACATAGGTATGTAGAAACATGCTCTGAAGGTGGGGGGTTGAAACATTGCATGGCCATGTGCAGCAGTTCACCAGACACATCCTCAAGCTTGTTTTATTAAAGTTTTATTCCTTTCTTATTCACTAGTTTGTAATTTAATGAACCCCAAAATTGTTGCATGATGTCTAAAGTGCTGAATGAGAAGGAGACTGCAGTCAGTTTGAAGTTAACTCCTGTGTTTTCAACTGAAAGCAGAGACAAAGGGAGGCACCAGAGAGGCATGTGGAACATTAAGCGCGGTACTGAGCATAATAGTAGCTTGACTAGCTTAAGAATGGGGGGAAAGCCTCAAATGGACGTGTTGCAACCTCCATCCAGTCTGCAACTGTCAGGCAATGTTGCAGAGAACTGGAAAAAAATCAGACAGAGATTTGAATTGTATTTAGCAGCCATAGGGGCAAAGGAGAAAAATGACAAAGTGAAACCCATCAATCTTTTTGCATGTTGTTGGGGCGGAAGCATTGGATATTTATAACAGCTCTAAGTTTGAAGAAGGTGAAAGCATGAAGTTAAGTAAAATACTGACTATTTTATGAATTTGAGGAAAATTGCATTCCAAAAAGGAATGACACCTTTGAGAGAGAGAGAATTTTTTACATGCATGCAAAAAATTGATGAAACCATAGAGTAGCATGTCACAGAATTAAGGAAATTCAGTAAAACATGTGACTTTGGTGAGCTGACAGAGTCTCTGGCCAGAGATAGTATCATTTGTGGCATTAAAGACAATGTGTTAAGAGAGAAACTTCTCCGTGAAGGAGACTTAACTTTAGAAAAAAGTTCTCCAAATATGCAGGGCAGTAGAAACTTTGAAAGCACAAGCCAACAAGCTGAATTCAACAGAAGGAGTTAACCATGCACCAAGTATAAAAGAATATAACCAGAATAGGTCAAATCCAAGAGTGGAACCACTTGCTATGAAAATCACTGCTAGGATGAAGACTGGGTACAGACAGTCATGTGGAAGATGTGGATCATAACATTGCCCCAAACAGCATGTTGCCTTTGGGAAACTCTGTCATAAATGTGAGAAAAAAACCCATCATTTTGCAGATCTCAAATGTAGAAAATTTAAGGGCATTCAGTTAAAGACAATCTGGTTGAGGACTTTTTCATAGATGTACTGGGATTTAGCAAGCCTGATGAGGGGGACTGGATACTGCCTACGACAGCGAATGGAACAATTATTCCACTGAAACTTGACACAGGAGCTCAAGTTAATATTCTGTCTGAACAAGATTATGAAAGACTAAAAATAAGACCAAAAATGAGACCAAGGAACAAATATACCAGTGGAGGGGAGGTACATTGCCAGTGTCAACCATAAAAACACCATGTACAGGCTCTCGTTCATTGTAGTGCCAAAAAGAGGTGACACTAGGCCTGGCTGCATGTGAAAAACTCAATCTGGTAAAATGGGTGCTTTCACTACAGAATCATACTGAATCTGGTTAGGAAGCAGTCTTTTGGGAATATCATGACCTGTTACAAAGGTCTATGAACATATTGATGGTGTTGACACTTCAGTGGATAACATCATCATCTGCGGCTCAACAAAAGGAGCATGATCATAGACTTTGGTATCTCCTGGATGCAACTAGAGCTGCAAACATCAAACTAAATAGGGAGAAATGTGTTTTAGGGGTTACAAAACTGACTTTTGTTGTGAACCTTATTTCCAACCAAGGAGTAAAACCTGATAAGAGGAAGATTTCAGCCAATGAAATGATGTCACTTCCCCAGTCAAAGAAAGATATCCAAAAGTTCCTGGGAATAGTTAGTTATCTTGAAAAATTCATACCTAATCTACCAAAGTAGCAGCTTTGAGAAAACTAGAGAATAAAAATTAATGGTATTGGGGTATAGAATAGGAGGAATCGTGACAAGGTTTTAAACAACAACTGATACAAGAAAACCAGCATTACATTTCTGTGCACTAAAAAGGCCTATTAAACTCCCAGCAGATAGGGGCGTCTCTAGGGATTTTGCCACCCCAAGCACGGCAGGCAGGCTGCCTCCGGCGGTTTGCCTGTGGAGGGTCAGCTGGTCCCATGGCTTTGGTGGGACCAGCTCCAGCAGAGCGCCCCCTGCAGCTTGCCGCCCCAAAGAAGTGCTTGACATGCTGGGGCCTGGAGCCACCCCTGCCAGCAGATGCTTCACAGTCTGGGTTAGGTGAATGTTGATTGTGGCAACCAGTGGCCTATGCATCCAAATCACTGACTGAGGCAGAAACCAGATACACACAGATCAAGTAGGAGCTTTTAGGAATAGTGTTTGCCCATGAAAGATTAATCAGTATATTTATGAACAGACAGTGGAAATTGAAATGGATGACAAGTCCCTGATAGCATTATTTAACAAACAACTAAATGACTGCACCTTAAGGATTCAAAGAATGATGATAAAGCTGCAAAAGTCTGATTTGGTTATGACCTACACACCTGGTAAATTCATGTTCACTGCAGATGCACTTTCTAGAGCAGTGGCTTCCACAAAACCAGAGAAGACTTTCAAGACAGAGCTGCAAGTACTTCTCATTGTAAAGTCAATTCCCATAGCTAACAGGAAACTGCCACAAAGAGAGGAAACAGAGAAGGATGAATCATTGGGAATCTATAAAGAAGTGGTAATTAAAGGGTGGCCTGAGAAATAAGCAGTTGCTGTCCTAGTATAAGAGACTATTGGAACTGTAGACATTAACCTACTGTGATAGTCTGAGCGATTTTAAAGGACAGTAGGGTTGTATTTCCAATAAGCCTCCGCAAAGCAATGCCACAAGGATCATTTAGGAATTGAGAAGTGCAAACAAGGAGCATAAATGGTGCTGCATTGGCTGTGGATTAATCACAACATTGCTGATGTGGTAGGAACCTGCTTTTCACGTGAAATACAAACCTTGACAATAGGCAGAGTGACTGAGACCTCATCCAGTTCCACAAAGGCCTTATCAGAAGGTAGGCACTGATTTATTTACCTGGCAATCAAAGGATTATTTAATAGTCACAGATTATTATTCTCTGAATCTTAAAATTTGCACACAGACTGCACAGCACTAATAGTAAGTCAGTTATAGCTGGCACGAAGGGAATCATCTCCAGACAGGGAATTCCAAATGAAGTCTTTAGCAATAATTGGCTGTAATTTTCCAGTACAGATTTTAGGCAATTTGCCAGAGATTGGAATTTTCATCAGAAAACATTAAATCCAAATAACTTTCAAACAAATGGACTTGAGGAAAAATCTGTATAAAAAAGGCTTTTGACAGTGGAAGCGAATTCTATAAAGCTTTATTGGTTTATCAAAGTATACCTTTGGAGAATGGCTTTTCTCCAGCTCAGCTGTTAATGGAAAGAAGGATCAGATCTAATTTATCGATTACTGATAATATGCTGAAATCTCATAACAATGCAACCATACAAAGATGAAAGAAAATCAGAAATCTACACGGAAATTTTATTTTGACAAAAGGGCCCATGATCTCCCATCTCTTAGCCCAGAAGATAGAAGTGTGATTCCTCAGGCACACTCTAATACCTGGGGCCAAAGAAGTACTATTAAAGAACAGCTGCACTCAAGGTCTTATGTAGTCCAGACAGACCAGGGGGATGCATTTCAACATAATCAAAGGGATCTATGAGTAATCCCAGAAAGTTTCAAAACACTGACAGTAGATGTGGACTCTGGCATTTCCCATATAACTGATCCTTTATCATCAATGCACAAAGGAGAAACTATCAGGGAACAAGAGAACAACTCAGACTCTAATGAAAGATTGATACTGAGAAGATCAGAATGGGAGATTAAATGTCCTGAAAGATTCACAGGACTTGCTGACCTGCCTGGAGATGGGGTATTTGAGGAAAGCGACTGTTAAATAGAGTAATGTGCTGATAACCTCTCCTCTCTAGATAGCTGACACCTTGGGTTTATTGAAATGTATTACATGGTTTGAGAATTTAATGCATGTTATTAGATAGTTTTAAACTGTTTATATACATGAATATGTGTTAATTTGTTTTTCTTTAAGAGGGAAGATATAGAGATATGGTTGTAGAAGAATATAATTTAGAGATGTTCCCTTGTTATGGACAGTATTATGAACAGGAATTTGGAGATGTGTCCTGAAGGCGGGGGTTGGGAACACCACATGGCCATGTGCAGCAGTTCGCCAGACGCACTCTCTAGTTTGTTTTGTTAAAGTTTTATTCCTTTTTCATTCGTTGGTTTGTTATTTGATGAACCCCAAGATCATTACAGGACTGAAAAGGGGTCTCTCTTAGACCTGCACAGCTAGACTGACAAAATGACCAAAGTAAAAATCCATGATTGGACTTTTAGAGCAGACCCTGCACTTACTCTAACAAGTTGTCTCAATGGCTAGCCCACAGAACGATGACCGGAATGAGTTCTTCATGTAGCTATGACACATTGTTACAGCTCAAATTTGCATACAATTGGTAAGACATACTTGCATTTTAACACCAGAAGAAGTGAAGAGAATTAAGTCTCCTAAGAGGGACACCATCAGGATATCAGACTGTTTGGAAATTGGGTACAACATGAATACCTTGTCAGAAGGGCAAAGGAGAGTGTGTGCTTGTGGAAGTCATATCACAAACAAGGGTCTCTCCCCTAAACCTTAGGGGAAATGTCATTATGCAGGCATAAACACTTTAGCTCGTACACCTTTCTTACTCATTATGGGCTAATGTCCCAGCCATCCCAGAGTTTAATTCATTGAGTCAGTAGAGCCGAGAGGGTGTAGGGAGTGGCATTAAGAAACCTTTCCCAGGGAATGCATCTGTCATAGGTTCCACCCCCACTCTGAACCTTAGAGTATAGATGTGGGGACCTGCATGTGAACCCCTAAACTTAATTACCAGCTCAGATCAATATGCTGCCACCATTCAAATATTTGAGTCATTTGGAAAACTCTGTCTTCCCCACCAAAAACATTCCCCTCCCTGGGTAGCCTTGAGAGACTCCTCCCCCTTTTTTCCCCCACCAATCCCTGTTGAGTCCAGATCCAATCCCCTTGGATCTTAAAAAAAGGAAAAATCAATCAGGTTCTTAAAAAAGAAGACTTTTAATTAAAGAAAAGAAAGGTAAAAGAAAAAAATTCTGGGAAATATCTGTGAGATCAATTTGTATGCTAACAGATTTAAAACACAGGATGTTCCCTTGGCAAAAACCTTAGTACACACAAGAACACCAAATTTGATTATCCCCCTAATGCCAAGACAAGTTACAAAAAGAAAAAAAAATAACCCATTTATTTCCTTCCTTAATACTCACTACTCTGATAAGAGGCTGATTCCTTGATCTTTTCCACTCCGAACAAAACTGAAATTGACTCTAAACAAAGGAAACTTCCCTCCTTCCTTTTGAAACATCTTGTTCCCCCATTGGTTCCTCTGGTCAGGTGTCAGCTAGGCTAGGAGAACTTCTTAACCCTTTACAGGTAAAAGAGGCATTAACCCTTAAACCTTTGCTTTGTTCCCCAAATTGTAACACTTGTCTCTCTGTAGGTGAAATAACAACAATAATATGTAATGTGTCAGTTGGTCACCTGCATAAAGGCCAGAAAGGATTTTTTTCTCTTTTAGTTCAAAATTGGCCCAATTAATTATGGGGTTTGAATCTCTGTGAATAACCAGGTATTGACCATCTCTGGAAGCAGGCCACCAGGCCAGATAAGACCAGCAGTCTGATGCAGTTCAGCAAATCCTCCTATGGCCCGAGATGCTTAGCTGTGCCACACTTCCTCTCATGCTCATAATTAAATTGTGCAGATTTGGGTCAGGAAGGAATGTTCCTTCAGGTCAGATTGGCCAAGACCTTGGAGATTTTTTGCCTTCTTCTACGTCACTGAGCAGGGATTGTCTTCTAAGGTCATGTGGAACTGTCTCAGGGGCTTCAGACATTAGGTTCACTTCCTGTTTTCACTGTACTTCCTGTTTTCCATCTGTGGCTGACAACACTTTAGTCCTCTGAAAACTACAAATTTTAATATATAGTTCTCTCCTAACTGACTTACTAGTGTGGAGTTGATTCAATACAATTTATTTGGAAAGATTATAAAGTGAGTTATGGTTTGTCTGCAGTTGGGGTCTGCTTGTGATAAAAGCATGTTTTCAGATATACAGCCACTGATTTTAAAGTGAGAGATGAGATCACATTTATCCTTTCTTGGGCTGTCTGCAAGTGGAGCTGGTAGTGGTCATGAGTCCTTCAAAGGGGCTAGGCTAGAAACAGCTAATGCACTGGACATCAGAGTATCAGATTTCTATATACAGATCCACTCCCGGCGTAACACACACACACACATAAAGGGAGACTTTAAAATAATGCACATTGGAAAACAATCTCTGTGTGATGGGGAGTCTGCCCCACACTAGCCCATAAAGGGTTAAGAGAACCCTGGGAAAGCTGCTCCCCAGGCAGTCAATTGGAGAAGACCCTAGGGAGGCTGTGCTGGAGACAGCCAATTGGAGCAGCCAATCCAGACTGGGTAGGCCCACATAAGAAATGCCATTGGGCACAGCAGGTCAGTTACTCCCTGGAGCTTGAGGAGGGAGGAGGACTGGCTGCCTTGTAGGAAGAGGGCAACTAGCACCGTGGACAGAGCAGTGCTGGGAAGGATCAGGGAAGGAAGAGGGAGCTCCCAGCTGGGATGCTGGAGCCCTGAGACAAGGGCATAGAAGGTGCTGAGGGCTGCAGGGAAGTGGCCCAGGGATGTAGACTGCAGGGTTGGAGGACATACAGCGTGCAGCTGCCATCTACAGGGTTCCTGGGATGGGCCCTTGAGCAGTGGGTGGGTCTGGGTCTCTCCTCAATCCCATTTGCCACTGAGAAAGTCCCTGGACAGTGAACTGGTTCCCCCAGAAGGGGGGAGGACAAACTATGACACAGCTGGAGGGCTCTGTCTTGAAGAGGATGGTGCAGTCCTTGGGGTGACATGGGTCCTGGAGCAGAAGTGATGGTGGCGAGATATCACCAGATGAGGGCATAGTGGTGAACTAAGCTGATTCCTTGGACACCCAGCAGAAGGGTGCCACGGTGGTGAGTCAAACCCTGTCACACCCAACTATACATATAAAATGATGGGTTGTAACAGCTAATTTAGACCCCAAGAGAGAGATCTTGAAGTCATTGTGGATAATTCTCTGAAAACATCTACTCAATGTGCAGTAGCAGCCAAAAAACAAACAGAATGTTGGGCATCCTTAAGAAAGGGATAGGTAATAAAACATAAAATATCGTATTGCCTCTATATAAATCCATGGTATGCCCACATCTTGAATACTGTGTGCAGATGTGGTCACTCCACCTCAAGAAAGATATATTGGAATTGGAAAAGGTTCAAAAAAGTGCAACAAAAATGATTAGGGATATGGAATGACTTCAGTATGAGGTGACATTAATAAGATTGGGACTTTTCAGCTTGGAAAAGAGACAACCAAGGAGTGATATTACTGAGGTCTATAAAATCATGACTGGTGTGGAGAAAGTAAATAAGAAAGTGTTATTTACTCCTTTTCATAAGTAAGGCTACATTTTAGTCTTTTTTTTGAAGTAAGAGTCATGGATAGGTCATGGGCAATAAACAAAAAGTCATGACCTGTGACCTGTCCATGACTTTCACTAAAAATACCTGTGATTAAATCTTACCTTCTGGGAGGGGGGGCACTCCTGAAGACTGCTGCTAGGAGGTGGGCAGCGCGGGTGACGCTTTTGCTGCGGGGGGGGAGGAAGAGTGGGGCCCCACTGCTGCTGAGGAGAGAGGTGGCCCGTGAATCCACCACCTCTAATCTGGGCGGGGGGTGGCCTGGGGCTCTGCTGCCACTGCTGGTCTGGGTGGAGGATGGCCCGTGGCTCTGCCGCTGCTGATCTGGGCAGGGGTTGGCTCAGGGCCACGTGGTCACTGCCGCTGGTCCCAGATTGCTGCTCCAGGGCAGCGCTGGCACCAGCTGCCAGAGTAGCATCAGAGTAGCAGCTGCTGGGGTGGTCCTTGGGTCAGCCACACCAGCTCTGCAAAATTCACGGAGGTCACTGAAAGTCATGAAAGCCATGATTTCCATGACCTACATGAATGATTTACAAACTTATTCATAACACAAGAACTAGGGGTCACCAAATGAAATTAATGTTTGTTTAAAACAAACAAAAGGAAGTATTTCTTCATACAACGCACAGTCAACCTGTGGAACTCTGCCAGCGTATGTTGTGAAAGCTAAGACTATAACAAGGTTTGAAAATGAGCTAGATAAATTCATGGAGAATAGGTCCATCAGTGGCCATTAGCCAGGATAGGCAGGAATGGTGCCCCTTGCCTCTGCCTGCCAGAAGCTGGGAATCAGCAACAGGTGATGAATCACTTGATGATTACCTGTTCTGTTCATTTCCACCAGCAACGTGACATTGGCCACTGTCAGAAGACAGGATACTGGGCTAGATGGAGCTTTGGTCTGACCCACTGTGGCCATTTTCTTTAGAATTTTCTCATTATGGAAGGAATGGAGTCACCTATGCAGCTTCCACCAAAAGGGGCAGGTGTAAGAGACACACCTATCTCAGGGAGTGCGCTATAGCTAGACAGACAACTCACAGTAAGCAAACCCCCAAACCAGGATTATGGATGGTCACTTAAGTTCAAATATAAACGAAGAACTGATGGTGAATCAAACTTTCTGGTGTGAATACATTGTTTTTTTGGCAAAGCTTGCTGTTAATCCAAACCCTTGCCATAGAATCAGACAGCTACTGTGCATGACCAGTACTCACCATGCTCCCATCCCCTACATGCCTCTGAGTGCCTCCAGATAACTTCTCAGTCCTGCTTTCTAGAAATGGGTAGATATTCAGGGAATTAGACAAAAATCCATGTCTTCTTCCCACTGCTTCTTTCTCCTCTTTAGACTGAAGAAATTCAATTGTCGCATGTAGGTTACAATTGCCTTCAGGAAACAACCAACATGGGGCCTGATGCTCTCCTCACCATGATACTCACTCAGGGATACTAAGTTTCCCAATAATATGCTCCAGAGACAACCACTTCACTGTACCTGTTTTAGCAGCCACCAATAAAAATCACTGGTTCACAGTAGTCATACTATGAGGATAGTTAGAGTTTTCACTTCTGCTTTTTTGTTTCTGGTGCAGAGCTGCAATGCAGTTGATGTAATGAGAACAACAGAGTGGTCTCTGCAAAACCTGCAAAGTTAAATTGGCGAGATGGATGGGTAACGAGAGTAAAATCCAGGAGTATCCTAGAACCTACAACTCTTACTTTCGCAAGTAGTCCCAGTGGCTAGCTCTCAGAAGGAATGTAGGAAGGTGCCCTTTACACAGATCTGACATGCTGTCACAAGCTCATCAGGAATTGAGTACAGCATAAGCACCGTGTCAGCAGGGCAGAGGACAATGTGCGCTCATGGGAGTGACTAATAAAAGATGAAAGGCTGTCTCCTACAAGAGAGGAAATGTCATTGTGCAGTCAAAAACCCTTTAAAGCTAGCACCTTCTTTATTGGTTATTGAATAATGGCCCAGACAACACTGAATTTAACATATTCTGAGTCAATGGAGCTGGGAGAGTGAAAGGAGTGACATTAAATGGCTGCGATTGCAGGCAAAGGATCTAAATACCTTGTAAAAATACAGAAGAACTGGGACAAAAAGGATAGAGAAAGCTCTGTTGAGATGAGAGCTGTGTGGGTGCAGCAAGCATGGCTGGGATTTAACTTGTAAGGTCAGATAAAATACAAAAACCTCACTGGCCAGCAGCAGTTCAGAGAGCAATTCAGGGAGTAATGAATGGGGTGCAACAATGCTGATGACCTCATCTCGCTATTATGTTTTGTCAGGACCCTTCTCTGTGTCAGTGTGACAGAGGGAGGCAGTAAGAGGGAAACCCAACAGCCTGCTTCCCTGGTTCTGCCAGGGTTTTACCAACCAGGCTCTATCATTATTAGAGATGGGCCCAAAACATTTGTATATGGATCTCACCCTTCTCCCATATATCAGGGACGCTGGTTCCAAGGTTTTGGTTCACAATTACTTTTAATAGGTAATAGATTGATAATGTTGTAGCAGACAAAAGGAGACCCTCACCAAACAACATGATCAAGAGGCAAGTCCAGCAAATTTCAAATCTAAATTTCAAACATCCCACAATCTGAATTCAACTGCACCCAGATTTTGTGTGTAACTGAGGTCAGTATCCCTATTTCAATCAATATTTCTTTCCAGTTTCTTTGCTCATGCCTTGCAGATTTTTCCTTCTCTGATTGTTTCATTAAGATCTTTTTGTGCCCCTTTTAAACTTGCAAAATGACTTGGATACAGATTTTTTAAAATTCTTTTGTGAGTAATGTAACAATGGACCAAACTGTCTTTTCTCACTCTGGTGAGGACAATTCTATGTAATGAATTTCTTTAATAGAAAGCAGAAGCCCCTAGTTCCTAATCCTGGCCAGTCAGGAGATTTAGGCCATATTTCTGCATCTGCCACTGACCTGCTACTAGACAATTCACACTTTATCTCTGTTTTCTCACCATTCTTTTTTGTCTTCCTATTGATCCTTTAGATTCTGAGGTCTTTGAGGCAGTGACTGTCTATTAATATGTGCTTCCATTCCTAGAAAAGTGGGATCTCAAATGGGATTGAGATGTCAGGTGCTGACTCCAAGTACTCAGGCCTACTGGTTGAAGTGGATGTCAAAGCTAGATGATGGGTCAGGACTGGGCCAAGGGTGGCACTGGAATAGAGATATGTGGACAGGACAGGGTCAGAACTAAGATCAGAGGCCATAGACAAGCCAGAATCAGTACTATAGCTGGATTCCAGGTGCAAACCAGGGGGGTTGAAGCTGGGTGATCAGACACCAGGGAATAGCCAAGTCAGAATCGTAGCTGGGGTCCAGATCCAGGCCAAAGGTCAAAACTGGGTACTTAGAGTACAAGCATCCACCGAGGGTCAAGAAGCGGAGACTAGGCTGGAGCGAGTCAGTACAGGGCTAAAGCAAGATCAGAGTAGGACAAGGACAAGGCTGGAACAGTATCAAGAGCAGACTGGGAGTCTTTAGAGTCTGAGACAGTGATGTTCCTTTTTATATAGCCCTCCTGGCTCCTGATTGGCTGCTGCTGTAGCCCCTCTGATTGGTTAATTCCCCTGCAGCCAGTATAGGCCACTTGGATGTATTCTCTTCTGTTCCTGTCTGCTACAGGATGTGGCAGGGCTTTGAGGTATCCAACAGGGGGCCTCTGGGCCTAGTTTCCCCCATCACAGAATCCTAGAGACCTAGAGGCAGAAACAATGACTATACTCAGCTCAGACTCAATTGTCTTAGAAGCACATGGGTCCACTGACAACAGACTGGTAACTGAGCCCCAGGTTGTAACAAGGTGTTCAACAAGAACAGGCCACTTATTTAGATTTCTAAATATGGGTTTAGAAGCCTAACTTTCAGCTCCTATTTCTTAAAATCTTGGCTGAAATGTTTAGTAGCGTTTTTAATGTTATTGATTAAAAGTTGTTGGGTGGGGAAGAGGAGACACATGGCCTTCCCTCTGACCCTTCACCCCCTACTCCTCCAGAGCATCTCTGTCACTCAGGAGGATTCAGCTTTCTGACCAAGCATAGGTGTAATACAGGACACACCCCCTTCACCTGCCAGGGAATTAAGGGATGTGTTCTGTCTTCCTGACATAAATGTTTTTGAGTGGTACCCTTTCAGCAGTTCAAATCCTCACCACTGCAATGTTATACTTTGGAAGTAAGCAGACAGCTGAAATACAAGTAGTTGGAAGGTTAGGCAGAGCTAGCTATACTGATCAAAACTCAATGAAATGAAAAGTATGGATATTGAATAGTAAACCCCACTGTAACCAATATAAATAATAGTCTTCCATTAGGAGATACATTTTCAAATAATTTTAGAGGGTTTTATCCATGCAATTCTCATGACAGCTAAGATCAGTAGATTCCAAAATGCTGTGCAACCCTACACACATTGATTAGTGTGTTTTGTGATTATATTTGACTCCTTATGTGCAAGGAAATTTTCCCAGTTCACTCCAAGAATGCTCTAGATAGATCATTTATTTTCCATTTATGATTTTTTTTATTTGGCAAAGTGCTTTTCTGTAACTTTTTTTAGCAGACACTAACAGAACTGCACAAGTCATTCTCTTATCCAAAAGGTAAAATATTTTACTGGGGACAGTGCATTTCTTGTTCTTTTCTCATTATGGTGGCGAGGACACTTTCAAAATCAGATCAGTAGTTCATTTTCCATGACTCTCTCCTAGTCTCCCCTGCAGTAGATATTCTTTATCTGTAAGAGGAATCCAAAATATGCACACACAAAGGAGCCCAAACATACATACATTGAAAGAAACCTATAAACTTCTGGTATTTGAGAGGTTGGTAGGATTCCTCCATGGCGATCATCCACCTGTCTCACACAACTCTTTTTTTCCCTAAATTGGTATATGTTAGCTCATCAAAGAGCGCCACAAGAATGTAACAATTAGCCTTTTTTCTTTAAAAACAAAAACAAAAAAACAAAAAACAGATGTTCTAAGAATTCAGTATTGTCCTGTAGGGGTTGGATTTGGGAAAGTGCATCTGTTACAGTGCAATTGTATTTAGATAGCAAAGATTCATTATAACCATGGCAAATTGCAAGCACTATTATGATGGGTCTCACACTTTCTCTTCTTTGGGGGGGGGGTTCAGGGCACCGTTTCTTGCCCAAACTGGAATATTAATTGCCCCACTAGTGTTCTAGAGGAGGGGAGTGGAGAGGGAGGGACTTGGGCCTGACCTCTACTCCAGGTCCCAGCCCAGGGGCCCTGAGGATAGTGGTGAACCACCTGAACTGATGGTTCTTCCCCTGGGCTACTTCCCTCTCCTGCCCTTCAGTTTGTGGGGAGACTTCCTGCCCTCCCTCTGCACAAGCCAGGGGCCCCTTACCTAGGGTCTTGGACTTATTAGCCCACCACAGCACTTTTCCAAACTGTTCTCTGCTCCAGCACCAATCCTTTCTGCTCCAACTCCTCCTCTGTCTGATTGAAGCAGGGGGGTTTTATCAGGTGACTGACTGTAGGTGCTCTAATTGGCTTCAGGTGCTCTAATTAATCTATAGCAAACTTTCTTCCCTCTACAGGGAATAAGGCTCCCTTCTAACCCTCTCCTGCTGCCCTCTGGCCATGCTGTATCACATAACATTGGTAGAAAATGTCTATAAAAAGTTTGACAGCAGCTACCATACTTGCAGTGGGATGAATACAAATTCTCTTACCAAGACTTGTTTGGATGTTGCACAAAGCAAATACTCTATTGGCAAGGTGTTATCCACAATGACATTATTGACAGTGCTGATCAGCTGGGGTATTTCTAGGAATAAGTCAGTTTTAGTTTCCAAGAAAACATATTAATGTTCAAGATAAGCAAAATGACCAGACTGAATTCCATTAAGGTGCCCACACAACAACTCTTTTGAGCAACTGTTGGGGGCTAAAAATGCTGACATGCCTCTGAACATGTAGAGATTCATTAAACTATATAGGTACAGCCCTGAGTTGGAAGCTAAGAGGTCAAGAAGGCATTCTGTCCCTGACACAAAATCTGCCTCCTGGTGGGCACAAACATACAGAGATAGCATGCCTGTGGGATGCAGATTGCCACACTGCCACAGTCAGACATCTGTGCTGGCTGACCCATGAAATGGGGGATAGAAGGAAGGCCCCCTTTCCTGCTTACCTGTCACTGCCCCTGCTGTGGAGTAGGGGGGAGTATTCTTTGTGTTTCCTTAGCACAGAGACTGCAATTCTAGTTGGTGATTACATAGGCTATGCATTGCCCTATAAAATGCACATATATGGAAAGGGAACAATCTTACACAAAAGAAACATGCCAGTACCCAGGTCAGCTGAAGGGGTTTTCAGTGGAAGATTAATATTCTCAAAGTTAACTTTGAAAAGGATGGGATCAGTGCATCCCCAATTCTCATTTTTAAACTGAAATTTGAGTCCAGTTTTATCGTCAGATTCACATGAAGAATTCCTGTTTTGGAAACTCCTATTTGTCAGTATGAGGTCTGCTTTGCTACATAACAATTTAAACCATGAGAAAAAATTAAAAGATACCTTCAGCTCTCAAGCAACTTTAGCATGGTTCATGACTTTAATTTCACCCACAGAAATCATGAGACCATCTCTCATTCACCCCACAGCTGTGACTCTTGTCCCACAAAGCTGGGTCTTGCTTACCACTCCACACATCATGACCTGGTACACAGAAGTCAAAGGATGACTTGTTTTCAGCTCAGCCACCCCTCTGTCATGACAGAGACTCGGTCTTCAACCTCTTCTCCTCTCCTGCCAGGGCCTCCACATCTCATCAGGTCAGGATTAATGTTGCAGTGCTAAGGTGGAGGGAGCTGTTGTGGGTGATCAGTACCCCCTTAGCAGTTCAGTGCAGCGCACCCAATGAAACAAAAGACAACATCTATTCCTGGTTCATCTCTGCCTTTGGTTCACAAATAAAGTCTGAGAGTTTTAAGACTCTGGAGTGCCTGTCTACCTTCGTAACCATTTAGTACTGACCCATGAAGTTTCCTGCAAGTCAGCCAATAAGTCACAGGTGTCTAATTGCTCATGAATAAGGGAAAACTCCTATTGTGAACTTTTCTGGTGGGCATAACAATTGTAATGCAGACCCTGCTTCTTGTCCTTTACTACTAGTATATTATTGATGGGCTCAATTGATTTTAAATACAATCATCTTTCGAGGTAAACAGTACAGGCTTATCCACAGATATATGTTGCAGTGCCTGGCTGCCTGGAGTGAATTTCACTTACTGTACTTTGTATTCTGTTAAATGTTTCCTCAAGATCATTAAAGAAACAAGGATCAGAGTTGTATTTCACTACAAAGCATATGTAATTTGCTTACCCAGTTTAAAAAAGGGACTAGTCTTTGGTACAATTCTTCTTTTTGTGATATATTAACAATGCAAAATAAGCCTTAACTGATCATATCATCTGCCACTCCCTTTTTAATGTAGAGTGGCACTAGTCATTCCAAAGTCAATATTGAAGGTACCTCTAGTATAAACCTGATTTTTAGCATCCCCATAACTTCTCCAAAAATAAATTGAAATGTATTAAATATTGCATGTCCTAGGATACCTTTTTCCTGGAAAGTGTAAAAAAACCCAAACATTTTATAGGGATCTGAAACTTTAGATATTTATTTCAGGGGAGGAGAGAATCTTCTGCCCCTCATGTTATCTCTTGCTCAAGGGACAATAGATTTGTTGGGTTCTGTCAATGTGTTTGGAGAGATGATCCTTTTAGTACTTTGATAGAGAGTGGAGAAAGTAATTCAGATCTCAGATCCACAAATTTAGCCCTTGTCTATATTACAAATGCTCTGCTAGTATACCTCTAACAGTAGAGCCCTCTAATGTAAGCATAGTTCATACTGAAAGAAGTATTCTTCTGTCAACATAGCTGCATCTACACCGAAGCTTTTCCTAGCACAGCTATGTAAGGTTGGGGGTTGTGGGTTTTTTCCACCTCCATGATGGACGTAGCTATGTCAGCAAAACTTTGTAGTGTAGACTTGGCCTTTTTAAAAAATTAGTTACTTAACAGAAAAAACAAGGCATATTTGTGGGAGGAGACTTAAAAGTTTCCCTCACTACTTACCTACTCTGTGTTTATTTGCAGAAGGCAAACAAAATAGCATTATTAAAAATAAATGGTTGCATAGGGCAGGAAAAGCTACACTCTCTGATGGACCCCAGAACAGCAATCCACAGACGTAAATAAGAAGCAAAACATGCAGGCAGGCATCAATCAAAACACATGAACTAGTTAGGGCAGCAACAGACTGAAAAAAATCAATCACAGAAGGCTTTCAGGAAAACACCACAGTGAAACTTTAGCATTTCAACAATTACAGGTGATGGTCTTCAAATGATCTGAGCCCATGTCTATACAAGCAAGCTTACAGCAGCACAGCTGTAGTGATGCAGATGCACTACTGGAAGAGCGCTCATGTAGCTGCTCTATGCCTATGGGATGCCTCTCCTGTTGACATAGCCCTGTGCACCCCTGTGCACTAACAATTATGCTGGCAAAACTCAGGGGGCTTTTTTTTTTCTTTTCACATCCCAGAGCAACAAAGGTTTTGTTGGAATAAGTGTTAGTGTAGACATGCACTGAGATTTTTACTTAAGAAAAAATTGAAAGGCTCAGCTACACTTTAAATCAGGGATCTCAAACTCAAATCACCATGAGGCCATATAAGGACCAGTACATTGGCCAGAGGGCTGCATCACTGAAACTTTCCATGAGGCCCCGCCCTGCCTCTTCCCACCCCTTCCCTGCCCCCATTCCAACCCCTTCCCCAAATCCCTTCTCCGGCCCCACCTCTTCTCCTCCTCCTCCCCTGAGCATGCTGTGGCCCCACTCCTCCCCCCTCCTTCCTAGAAAGTCCTAAGCACTGTCAAACAGCTGTTTGGCAGCAGGAAAGCCCTGGGAGGTAGGTGGAGGAGTGGGGATGTGACGCGCTGGGGGGAGCAGCTGGCAGGCCACAGGAAATAACTCCGGAGGGCGCAGGGGAGTTTGGCGGGCTGCAGGAAATAGCTCTGGGGGAAGAGGAGGGGAGGCAGGGGAGCTTGGCAGGCTGCACGTTTGAGACTCCTGCTTTAAATCTAACGAATTGATACAAGTAAACCTATTTATTCAAGGATACTGGGGCAAATCCTCAGACAGCACTTCAGTGTAGTGAATGGAGCTACATGTTTTATGCTAGATGAGGATCTGAACCCTATCTGACCCACTGATTTTGCAAACCCTGTCCCATCCTCTATATCTAAAATCCCATAAAGTCAGGCGCACATACAAAATTATATCTCATAGACTCATAGACTTTAGAGTCAGAAGGGACCAATATGATCATCTAGTCTGATCTCCTGCACAAAGCAGGCCACAGAACCCTACCCATCCACTTCTATAACAAACCCCTAACCTATGTCGAGTTATTGAAGTCTTCAAATTGTGGTTTGAAGACCTCAAGTTGCAGAGAATCCACCAGCAAGTGATCCATGCCCCACACTGCAGAGGAAGGCGAAAAACCTCCAGGGCTTCTGCCAATCTGCCCTGGAGGAAAATTCCTTCCCGACCCCAAATATGGCGATCAGCTAAACCCTGAGCATGTGGGCAAGACTCACCAGCCAGCACTCAGGAAAGAATTCTCTGCAGTAACTCAGATCCCATCCCATCCAACATCCCATCACGGACCCCTGGGCATACTTATCTGCTGATAATCAAAGATCAATTGCCAAAATTAAGCTATCCCATCTTACCATCCCTTCCATAAACTTATCAAGCTTAGTCTTAAAGCCAAATATGTCTTTTGCCCCCACTACTCCCCTTGGAAGGCTGTTCCAGAACTTCACTCCTCTAATGGTTAGAAACCTTCATCTAATTTCAAGTCTAAACTTCCTAGTGTCCAGTTTATACCCATTTGTTCTTGTGTCTACATTGGTACTAAGCTTAAATAATTCCTCTCCCTCCCTAATATTAATCCCTCTGATATATTTCTAAAGAGCAAGCATATCCCTCCTCAGCCTTATTTTGGCTAGGCTAAACAAGCCAAGCTCTTTAAGTCTCCTTTCATAAGGCAGGTTTTCCATTCCTCGGATCATCCTAGTAGCCCGTCTCTGAACCTGTTCCAGTTTGAATTCATCCTTCTTAAACATGGGAGACCAGAACTGCAGATCCTTTTACATCAAATGAATGGTGGTGGTTCTTCATCCATCTCACATATGCTTGCCAGTGGGGTTCTATCCCAATGAAGTCACAGTTGTTTCAGATGCCTAACATGGGTTTCTAGGTTTCATAGCTAGTGCCGCTATCAACAGCAGTGTATTTTTCCTTTCGTTAAATGGTGGCTGTCAAAACTAATGAGACCATGATTAGGAAAATGTAGCCAGCTGATCACTACTTTAATAAATGCCCCTGCTTTCTGTAGGCATTTGTACTCTGCTGGTGAAAGGGAAAACCTCACAAACCAGAGCAGCAATGAGGTATTTCCTAGTGGTTAGATTATTTTTTTAAAGACCCCGGTGAAGATGCTTTTCCAAACTGTCAAGGTTCTTTCCCCACTCTGAACTTTAGGGCACAAATGTGGGGACCTGCATGGACACTTCTAAGCTTAATTACTAGCTTAGATCTGGTAACTCTGCCACCATCCAGAAATTTCAGTGTCTGGATCACTTCTTGTCCCCCCTAAAACCTTCCCCTCCCTGGGTAGCCTTGAGAGGCTTCAACAATTCCCTGGTCAACACAGATTCAAACCTCTTGGATTTTAAAACAAGGAGAAATTAACCATCCTTCCTCCTTTCCCCCCACCAGTCCCTGGTGAGTCCAGATAAAATCCCCTTGGATCTTAAAACAAGGAAAATCAATCAGGTTCTTTAAAAGAAAGCTTTTAATTAAACAAGAAAGGTAAAAATCATCTCTGTAAAATCAGGATGGAAAAATACTTTACAGGATAATCAGATTCATATAGCCCAGAGGAACCTCCTCTAACCTTAGGTTCAAAGTTACAGCAAGCAGTGGTAAAATCCTCTCAGCGAAAAAAGGGGCATTTACTAGTTGAGAAAACAAAAATAAAACTAATCCACCTTGCCTGGATGTTACTTACAATTTTGAAACATGAGAAACTGATTCAGAAAGATTTGGAGAGCCTGGATGGACGTCTGGTCCCTCTTAGTCCCAAGAGCGAATAACACCCAAAACAAAGAGCACAAACAAAGACTTCCCTCCACCAAGATCTGAAAGTATCTTGTCCCCTTATTGGTCCTCTGGTCAGGTGTCAGCCAGGTTTACTGAGCTTCTTAACCCTTTACAGGTAAAAGAGGCATTAACCCTTAACTATCTGTTTATGACACAAACTCTTAAGTTAATTGCTTTTTGCCTGCTAGTTTCCTCTGCATAGCTGGCCTGGAACTTCCATAGGACTGGGGATGAAGAGACTACTTGGAATGAAGCCAGAGGCTGTGCCAGTGAAGTTCACAGGAGGTGACATTCAGAACTAGATTGCTACAAACATACACTCTTCTAAAAGGAGATTTTCCCCCTTTTTTGTTATTTTAGGAACTGGGGCTGGCTGTCAGGGACACAAGGAGACAGACCTACAGGGACCCACATACACTTTACAATGGATCCTTTAAATTTTTGACAGTGATTTGATTTTTGTTCACTCTTGAACCAAAATATTTAAGAGCCATTTACTGCACACACTGAATTTACTGTGATATTAATAGGCATTTTCATGAAGCAGGACCACTATATAGTCCAGTTTATATTTTAAAATTTGGAATAATCAATGATGAGAACATCACACTACTTGCTGTTATATGATGTAGTAGGAAGAGATCCTGAGACATAAACCCTTGTATCAGAGGCAGGACCTGCTCACAGAATCTGGCAAGAACAGGGCTCATATTGCAAAAATACACATTCCTAAGATGCGCTAGTCACAGAGTACTCACACAAAAACATCCCGATATCAAGTGGTATCAGAACATCCCGATATCAAGGATGGTACAAAAACATTCCCCAAGGATAACAGGAACACCCTGACCCCTCCTAAAATATAAGGTCAGGATGACAGTACATAATAAAGACATTTTGATCAAACCAACATATATAAGGTAATAGGTAATAACTAGCAACTTCAAGGGGCAGTAATTATGTCAGAAGGGCAGTACTAACTTGTTTGTATCAGATGTAAAGATGCATCTCAGAGGGAGTACCTTTGTCTCGCCTAGGGAGGAACTGAAATTCTCACCATTCACTGAACTGGTCCATTGTTACAGGCATACATGTATTAGTGGTCCAGTAGAGTCTGTGGGATACTAATATTGTGCTTTGTCAACAATAAACCTGGCTGTGCGCCTTCATCCCTTAACGGATTTTGTGGTCATTGGATGATTCACTCGAGGTCTGCCATGCCAGCTGTCTGTGCAGGGTTGGGGCAGCACAGAGGGAATACACACACACAGCCAAACATCTATCAACATCTAACCATATATGATATATTAAATCAGTTAGTGGAAAGACAGAAAAAATATTTCTTAATCCCAGAAATAAAAGCATCCACTGTTATGTGTTCATGATGGAGTTCGGGACACTTTTTTGGGTGGGGTGAGGAAGTCTTTTGTATGTTTCATCTTCATAGATATTCTTAATTACTAAGAGACTTCTGGATACAAGTACCTAACAATTAAAATTGCTATACAAAATAACCTTAATCTAACTGGAATAGAATTATATAATTATTCAGATAACACTTAGATTTTAAAGATCTCTGTATATGCTTTACATAGGAAAGCTATTAATTATTACCTTTATCTCCATTTTACAGGTTGGGAAACTGAGGCTTGCCATAATGAGCCAAAAGTGACTTGCTCAAGATCACTCTGCAGGTCAGTTGTAGCAGCGGGACTAGCACTAAGTGGTCAGATACTATGATTATGAGGGTAGCGCAGGAACCTGAACTGCATAGAACAGAACCAAGGTCTCCAATAATGAGAGAAAACTAGATGGTCTTGGTCAATGGTAAAATTAAAGAAAGTACATAAACAAAACACAATACAAAGTAAAATATATAACTACCATTACCCCTCCACCACAGAAAACACAAGCTAATGAATCTGAAGCATTTGAAAAGGCAAGGATCCAAGAAGTCTAATAGAGGGGCAAGTGGTTGTGGTAGCTGGATAATTCTCAGTTTGATAACTCTGTACAAAATGGGTGGTGGTGGTGATACTGCCTGAAAAAAGGTGCGGCTAGGGCATCTGGAGTTTCATTGTTCAACATATCTCCCTCTGCAGTCTTTGGCAGTGCCCCAGGCACTTAGGTAACCTCCAGCAGAAAATCCTTGAGTTCAGAGAACCAACTGGTGCACAAGTTCAGTATATATTTCACTTTGAAATATTAATATACTGTATGTACTATTTCTTCTCCTCATGGAAGTTGAAGGGCAATTATAGTTTGTGAAAAGGTGGGGAGGAGCCTCTCAGCTTTGTCCTTGTGATTTCACATTGAAAAGAGATTGTGTTGTAGCAAAGTGACACAGAGAGACAACTTCTGAAACCGTATGGATTATGTCACTTTCCCAGCATACGACTATAATAATTAGTAGACTCATCCTTGGCATTTATACTTTAATTTTACGTTTTTAATTGCCTTTGCCAACATCATCTACCTCATCTACCTGAATGGAAGCCTTGGTTCACTAGTTTAACTGGTGTTTACCAGGGGAATTGCCCAATGGCCTGCAGTTTGCACACTATCTTCAGTGGGACATTGCAGGGTTCAAGCTGAATTTACAGCTCAGTTTTGGCAAATACTTGTACTTGCATTACATTCCTAATGAAGCATGCTTACTTCTTCAATGCAGTAAACTCTGTAGCCCTCAAAATACAAATAGTAGATGTTTCTAAAGGCCCTGTGGGGACTGTAAGATGAGCAAGGCAGGGTTAGGGGACTCTGAAGAAGAGAAGCAGAGCAGGCAGATTCCCTGCCTTAAAACATTATTGTCTAAAAAAATATATGGGCCAGTTTCTAATTTAAAATTGTAGTGTTTGTTTCAAGACAAAGGCACTAAATACCAGACTAGTGAAAGAGGGCACTTTGCTCATCACTCCTTGTGATAATTGAAACATCTACAATGACACCATAGACAAAGCGGATGACTTCTGATCCAAACACCTTACCTTACATTACTCAGTTACCTTGTTCCCAGAAGTTCTCTTTTACTGCTTTGAATTAGTTCCCACAACTCTTGTCTGAACCACCCAGTAAGGAGGACAGCATCATCTAATGGGCCTGATCTTGGGCCCATGGAGCTTAAATGCAAAGCTCCTATTTACGTCAGTGGTGAAGGATTTAGTAGACTGCGAAACCTGAATTATTGCAAACTTATTGTTCAGAAGAAGTTTACCTGTACAGGACAACTTTGGAAATGTATCTATTTGGTTGTTACTGCTTTATTTGCAGACATTCTTCAAAGGACTGTATCACTAATTTCCTGTACTGAATTTAGACTATCTGCATTAGGAAATTTATATTGGTTCAAATTACTTCACTTTGTTACCCAATAAAGCTTCAATGGTGTCAGTCAAGTGTAGGCAACCTTTTTGGCCTGAGGGCTACATCGGATTTCCAAAATTGTATGGCGGGCTGGTTAGGGGAGGCTGTGTCTCTCCAAACAGCCAGGCATGGTCCAGTCCCTACCTCCTATCTGCCCCCAACCCAGCTTCTTGCCCCCTGATGGTTCCCTCAGAACTCTTGCCCCATCAACCCACCTTCCATTCCCTGACATCCCCCCCTGAAACTCCTACCCCATCAATCCTTCACATCTGTTCCCTGTTGCCCCCACTCCCCCGGGATTCCTACCCTATCCACTACCCCCTGCTTCCTATCCCCTGAACACCTCCATACTCCCCACCCTGACTGCCCCCTGCCACCCCATCCTACCCCCCCATTCCTGACTGCTCCCTGGGACCCCTGCCCCATCCAATCCTCCCACCCCTGCCCTCTGACCACCTTGACCCCTATCCACACCCCTGCCCCTGACCACCACCCCAAACTCCTCTACCCTCTATCCAACCCTCCCTGCCCCCTTACCGCATAGCATAGAGCAGCGGTGGCTGGGGAGTGTTACAGCTGCGCCGCCCAGAGCACCAGATCAGGCCACAGTTCTGCAACTGTGCTACCTGGCCACCCAGAGCATTGCTCCAGCGGTGCGGCACGCTGAGGCTGCAGGGGTGGGGGGACAACAAGGGAGGGGCTGGGGGCTAGCCTTCCAAGGCAGGAGCTCAGGGGCTGGGCAGGAGGGTCCCGTGGGCCACATCTGGCCCGCGGGCATTAGTTTGCTCACTTCTACAGTTAAAGCAGTTTGTTCCTCTCCAAGCTATTGTTTCAGGTTACCTCCAGACTATGGCAGATATCAGAGTATCAGTTTGCACTATATTTATATTTTATAAATGGTCTTCACAACAATAAAAGGCTAAAAATTTAAGCTAAGTGAAAAAAAAAGTGTTTTTACCTTAATGTTGTTAACTCAAGATCTCTTGATGTACAATCCTCAATGTGGCTCGTTGAGCTCAACCCTAGATCCTCCACTTCAGGTTTATTGTGACTAGATACATCTAGGTGAAAGCTACTGTGCCTTATCTCCACTAACAATTTACTTCAAGATAGCTATCTCAATGTCAAACCACACCATTATTTACAGTGGAGACAAATACTTTTATTATTATTATTATTAAATGAAAGCATGGATTCTGCAGAACAAAAAGGATGGAAACGACTATGAAAAAGTACCAATTTGCCAAATTGCTGTGAGCCAGCACTGTTCAACACCTGCCAAAAATCTCATGAGTCAGAGGCCCTTTCAGAGTGCCAAACATGCAAGTCTTTGGGTACGTCTACACTACAGGATTATTCCGATTTTACATAAATCGGTTTTGTAAAACAGATTGTATAAAGTCGTGTGCACGCGGCCACACAAAGCACAATAATTTGGTGGTGTGCGTCCATGTACCGAAGCTAGCATCGATTTCTGGAGCATTGCACTGTGGGTAGCTATCCTGTAGCTATCCCATAGTTCCCGCAGTCGCCCCCACCCATTGGAATTCTGGGTTGAGATCCCAATGTATGATGGTGCAAAAACAGTGTCACGGATGATTCTGGGCAAATGTCGTCACTCATTCCTTCCTCTGGGAAAGCAACAGCAGACAATCATTTCGCTCCCTTTTTCCCTGGATTGCCCTTGCAGATGCCATAGCATGGCAACCATGGAGCCCATTTTGCCTTTTGTCACTGTCACCGTATGTGTACTGGATGCCACTGACAGAAGCATTACTGCAGCGCTACACAGCAGCATTCATTTGCCTTTGCCTTTACCAGTCGTTCTGTACCGTCTGCTGAGCCATTGTTAATTGGCAACGAGATGACGGTTATCATTCGTTCTGTACCATCTGCTGCTGTCATGGGTGCTCCTCGCTGACCTTCACTGAGGTCGGCCGGCGGCACAAAGACAAAAATAGGAATGACCCCAGGGTCATTCTCTCCTTTGTGTTGTATCTAAAAATCGAGTGAGTCCTGCCTAGAATATGGGGCAAGTGTACTAGAGAACCAGTGTATCAGAGAACCAGAGAGCACAGCCGCTCCGTGTCAGATCCCACAGAAATGATGAGCTGCATCCCATTCTAGGGGGTGCCCCTGCAACAACCCCATCCATTGCTTCCCTCCTCCCTCAACCCTTCTGGGCTACCGTTGCAGGGTCCCCCCATTTGTGTGATGAAGTAATAAAGAATGCAGGAATAAGAAACACTAACTTGTTAGTGAGATAAAATGAGGGGGAGGCAGCCTCTAGCTGCTATGATAGTCCAGGCAGGACATTAAACGGTGGGGGGGGGAGAGGAGCCCAGCATCCCGCTGCTATGATAGTCCAGGCAGTACAGAATCTTTTCTTTAGACATGAAAGGTGGAGGCTGATGGAGTTCAGCCCCCAGTTGCTATGATGGGGATGGTTACCAGCCATTCTGTACTATCTGCCGGGAATAACTGGGAATCATTCCTATTTTTACCCAGGCACCCCCAGCCGACCTCACCTGAGGCCAGCCAGGAGCACTCAAGGGCTGATGATGAGGACGGCTATCAGTCCTACTGCACTGTACAGTCTGCCACCGGGGAAGAGAGAGGAGAGGATGCTACTGTTCAGTGCCCCAGCACCATATCTACCAGCAGCATGCAGTAGACATACAGTGACCTTGAAAAAAGTCAAGAAACTATTTTTTCCCTTTTCTTTCATGGGGGAGAGGGGGAGTAAATTGACAAGATACACTCTGAACCACCCCGGACAATGTGTTTGACCCTACAGGCATTGGGAGCTCAGCCAAGAATGCAAATGCTTTTCAGAGACTGTGGGGACTGTGGGATAGCTGGAGTCCTCAGTCCCCTCTCTCTTCCTCCATGAGTGTCCATTGTATTCTTTGGCTTTCCGTTACTCTTGTCACACAGCACTGTGCTGTGGACTCTGTATCATAGCCTGGAGATTTTTTTCAAATGCTTTGGCATTTCCTCTTCTGTAATGGAGCTCTGATAGAACAGATTTATCTCCCCATACAGTGATCAGATCCAGTATCTCCCGTACGGCCCATGCTGGAGCTCTTTTTGGATTTGGGACTGCATCGCCATCCGTGCTGATCAGCGCTCCATGCTGGGCAAACAGGAAATGCAATTCAAAAGTTCGCGGGGCTTTTCCTGTCTACCTGGCCAGTGCATCCGAGTTCAGATTGCTTTCCAGAGCAGTCACAGTGGTGCACTGTGGGATACCGCCCAGAGGCCAATACCGTCGATTTGCGGCCACACTAACCCTAATCCGATACGGTAATACCGATTTCAGCGCTACTCCTCTCGTCGGGGAGGAGTACAGAAACCGGTTTAAAGAGCCTTTTATATCGATATAAAGGGCCTCGTTGTGTGGAAGGGTGCAGTGTTAAATCGGTTTAATGCTGCTAAAATTGGTATAAACACGTAGTGTAAACCAGGTCTTTGTGACAGATGAGATATATTATCTATTGGTAGCTTTAATGGCTCTTGGATAGTTGAAGGCTTCCCCTAAACCTCATTGTAAATATAACTGAATTAGTTAAGCAAAAAATGTATCAGCTTCACCTTGCCGGGCCATGAATGAATAAAGGGAAGATTAATTAATATCTTCAACAGCACTGGAAAAGGAAAAACAAATGGCTCTGGCTGATGCTCATGACTTTTTTCCCCATTAATTTTCCTGTTATAATTGTCCTTGAATATGATTACATTACATTCATAAACTTGTACGTTTCAGTGAGAGTCCCTAGCAAAATGTAACAAAGGGAGCCCCAGGGAACACTCTTTCCTCTGCTCAATATTATAATGACAGCACTAAAAGACAGCACAATGACAGCAGTGAAAGAACAGTATCACTTTCAAGGTCCTAGTGTCAACAGGCTCTTATGGAAATATCACCTCCCTCTAACTGCAAGCCTTGGAGTGAATAACAGACTATCTTCGCTGGAGAGATCTGCCAGGGATAAGCACCTCTGAGCAGGCCTGGAAGGAGAGCATATCACTTATCTGATTTCAGCTCAAGAAAATATTAACATTGATTAAAAAGAAAAAAAACTTTATTAAAGTACTCTAAATGGACCTTCCTTCGTTGTCACTTGCTCCTAGAGCTAGCTTAGTTCTAACTCTCAAGAGTTTGAGTGACTTTTTGTGAAGCTTTTGCCCTGCTGCCTTCTTGTGATAAAGTCACTCCCTAATCAGAACTCTCCCTCAGGGCATGAAGTAATAGGATCCCCTCCTCAAGTGCCTTTCCCCTTCTGACAGCTATTCCAGTCCTGCAGTGGTCTAATTCTTCTTATGACTCAGTGCTCCAGTCAGGTCACATATGACCTGCCAGAGTAAATTGAGTCATTTATGTCTACAGTCCAGCAACTTCTCGGTAGGTCTTCAGCCCAACTTCAACTTTAATAATCCTTTCCAGCCTTTGACTCTGAGGCCTCAACGTCACCTTTACATTCTACCTTTAGAGCAGTGTTTCCTGAACTTGGGATGCCACTTGTTTAGGGAAAGCCCCTGGCGGGCCAGTTTGTTTATCTGCCACGTCCACAGATCCAGCTGATCGCAGCTCCCACTGGCCGTGGTTTGCCGCTCCAGGCCAATGGGGGAGGCAGGAAGTGGCGTGGGCTGAAGGCCTGGCCTGCCAGGGGCTTTCCCTAAACAAGCAGCGCCCCAAGTTTGGGAAACACTGCTTTAGAGTTCCAACCCAGGGACCCTTTCATAAACAGCTAAAATCTTCCTTCCTGTACGACCTCCTACCATACTTTGCTCTACATCCTTTCACCAGTCCCTTCCCAGGCTCATTCCTCCACAGACCCCTGCAAAATAAACACCACAGTCCCAGGGAACAAAGTGCATGGAAGAGTTCTGTGATGAGCCTACCTGTCCCTAGAAATACCCTGGAGCCTCTGGTTATCTTACAGCCCAAACCTGGTCTCCCTTCAGGCAGCCCTAGGACAAGCTCTGGCCCCAGACAAGCCTTTTCTCAGAGGGCTAGCATGAAATGTCCTCTGTTCCTCCCAGCCAGCCATTTCATCAGGCTTTTTTCCCTTTTTAACCCCTCCCTCCAGACTTGAAATCTCTCTCAGGCATAGGCGTGCACATGGGGTGTGCCGGGTGTGCCCAGGCACACCCTAATGCAGGGCAGAGCTCTGGGGGGGCAGGGCTGTGTGGTCTTGTGGGGCAGCAGCGTGTCTGACTCTGCGCTGAGCCAAATGCTGCTAGGAGCCCCATGGTTACGGGGGGGGCGGAGGGTTGGATAAGGGGTGGGGGCAGTCAGGGGACAGGGAGCAGGGTAAGTTGGATCCATAGGCAGAGAGATGGGCTGTGGTGCCCATGTTCCATGGTTTGGCAATGTGAGGTGGGGTGCTCTCACCTCGGGGGCAGCTCCCCCTCCCTAGCATCCCTGCATGCAGCGGAGAGACTCGGCAGAGGCAGGGCAGCTCCGCACGCTGCCTCCATCCCCACTCCCAGAGCTGACCAGGTTCCCATGGCCAACTGGCCTATGGGAACTGTGGGGGGGGGGCAGTGCCAGAGCTGCCTGACCGTGCCTCCCCCGCCTGGAGGAGGAGGGAGCTGCAGGCAGAGAGAGCAGCAGGAGTCTGTCACGGTCAGACACGGAGGAAGGGGGGCATTTGGGGGGCAGACAAACAGATGGGGCCAGGGGCAGGAGAAAGGAACAGCGATGGGCACCCTGAGGCTGGCATAAAATACAGAGGGGGCTTCCGTGGGGGGTAGGGGGGAGATAGCAGCTCTCCCTTCCCCCACAGACCAGACCTGGGCTGCAGCTGGCTCTGTCCATCGCTCCCTCCCCACCCCACAGAGACCCACACAACTCTCTGCGCCCCCACCCCGGAAGATCCCTACCAGCCCCTGTGCCCCCATCATCCCTCTCCAGAGAGTCTCCTTTGTTCCTCCAGAGACAGCTCCCCTCTCGCCTGCTTCCCCTGCACCGGAGCTCCCTACAATCTTCCCTTTTGCCTTTCCCCTCCTGCCCCCAGCTCATTGGCTAGGAAGCTCCCAGACTGTTGGTCATCAAGGCCAATAGGAGCTGCACATGAGGCCAGGGGCCTGCTTGCAGATGCAGACCTTCCTGGCTGTGCCTCCACAGCATGAGGAGGGGAAGCCACAGCTGAGAAAGTCCAGGTCATCATCATCACAGGCACAGCGATTCTCCGGATATTTAATTTCACTGAGGCAAGTAATTTAATCTACTCGTCCTTTCGAGACATTTTGTGCCTTTTCCTGTGAGAAAACTTACAATTTCTTTACAAAGAAGTCCAGTTATAGTTTTTCACTTGAGAAGTATATTTTCTGGTTGTTCATAAGCTAATTTATTTTGTTAACTCAGTTTCATAGGGAATTTTAAAAGTCACCTGAATTGTACCTGTTTTTTATCATTGGTCCAAAAACACATGGAAGATGTGCAGATTTTTATTTCTGTGGGCCAAACCATATAGAAATATAAATGTCAGAGCTAGAAAAGCTCTGCAAGGGTAAGGGTCCCTCAGGAAATTGTCCTCAAGTCATTCATTCTTTTGGGCATTCCATTCTATTGTTCCCCCTTACAGTGATAAAAATCAATGTCTCCACCCACAGGGGAGATGCAGAAGACTGGGCCAACTCTGCAGCCACTCTGCCTCTACCTTTGTTCTCTTTCTGCTCCCTCTACCAGTCCCTTTGGTCTCCCTGGGATTCCCCCTACCATTACTCCTTCTGGATCTTTTTTCCTCTGGAGCTTCTTATGAAATAAAGTCTGTCATTACAGGTTCTTATCTCTATAATGCATTTAATTTTCATGTATTTATTAAGTGCTAATTTATTAAGTATAAATTGATCCTCTTCTTTCCATATGTTTTGCCCATAGGGTTTTCTGTAGCCCTAGGGCAGTCAGCAATAACACTTGTGCCTTTGCAATGGAGTGAAGGTAGGGGACCATGAGATCCCTATTTATATGATTTGCAAGAAGTGTTATCATTACTCAGGGTACCAAATGTGTTTAAATGATATAAGTACCTTGTAAAATCCCAAAGCAAACTCATTTTCATTTCTCATATAATAATCTCATATACAGTATACACACATTTTTCATTAATTCTATGAGTTGATTTTATTATTAATTATTACTATTATTAATTATTATTAACTAGGTCACTGGTTTTTTTTAAGTGTGGAAAATTGTGTGCTATTTTACAGATTGAATGACTGAATGACATAATACTCCCTGTCTCCCCCAATGTCCATCACTAAATCCAATAACTTTATCAAGTGTCCATCACACGACATGGTGGTGCCTAGCCCTGTCCCATTCTTCACCCGCACTGGTTCCCAGCGTTGCTCAGGGGCGAGGGTTTGGGGGAAGAGGTGGAGTGGGGGCGGGGTGGGAAGGAGGTGGGTGGGGCATGCTGGGGCCAGGTTGCTCACTGGTGCCAGGCCCAGGGGTGGCTCTAGCTTTTTTGCTGCCCCAAGCACGGCAGGCAGACTGCCTTCGGCGGCTTGCCTATGGGAGGGCCGCTGGTGCAGCGGCTTCGGCTGCTTGCCTGTAGGAGGTCCCTGGTCCTGTGGATGGGACAGCTCTGCTTGGGCACCACCAAAAATTATACAAACCTGTTGCCCCTGGTTGGATAGGGGGTGGGGTTCCGGGGTGATGGTTAGAGTCAGGGGTCTATGGAGGGGGCGATCAGGGAGCAGGGGTGTTGGATAGGTGTGGGGGTCCCGCGGGTCTGTCGGGGGATAGAAGGTGGGGCCTTCCCTACCCAGCTCTCCATATAATTTTGCAACCCCGATGTGGCCCTTGAACCAGAAAGTTTCCCCACTCCTGCCTTAATGTCTCAAAAAAAAAAGTGGCTTTGCGTTTTAATTTAATTGCATGATACAGTTTATATAGAAAGCCCGCATTTGCTCACAGCATGCGTCCCCACTACTGCGACGCTGCATTACCATTGGTCCTCCCCTCCCCCTCCGACTACTATTCTAGAAAATTATTTGACCTATATAAATGGCCTCGTCAGGCATGCCCAGCGCAGTGTTTACAGTGTTAGTCATATTTGTCATGTGTACTCTATTGAAATAGCATAACAAGCCACCTGTGGTTTTATATTTTAAATCAATCATATTATTCCTCCTTTTAATTTTAGAATATGGATTGATTCGTTGTTAAGATAAGAAAAAGAGCAGACAAACTGAATTATAATGAATGTGCTGATAGTAGTGCAAATACCTCGGACTCCTTGGTTAAGAACTTACATGAAGATAATGCTGCCACCAGTTCAGTGCATGCAATAAAATGAGTAATGACCAACAGAAACAGACTTTGTCTCTTAGTTCAGGTCAGTGTAGTTCCTATTCAATGCCATCAAACATTCCCTCTGATGACCTCGTCTGTGATATTCCAAAAAATAGATTAGAATGCCGGTGTCGATTATCTAGAGGTCCTTATCAGCCTAGATTGAGTATGTTTCCTAGAAGTAAAATAGGGACTAAACAAAGAAGTTTGCAGTCTGATTGGTATGAAAAGTATAAGTGGTGAGAATATAGCCCATCAAAGGACGCAGCATTTTGCTTTTACTGCCGTTTCTTCTTCTCTCATGATGCAACAAACAAAGGTCAACATAAGAATATAAGAACAGCCATACCGGGTCAGACCAAAGGTCCATCTAGCCCAGAATCCTGTCTACTGACAGAGGCCAATGCCAGGTGCCCCAAAGGGAGTGAACCTAACAGGCAATGATCAAGTGATCTCTCTCCTGCCATCCATCTCCATCCTCTGACAACCAGAGACTAGGGACACCATTCCTTACCCATCGTGGCTAACATCTATTTTATGGGCTTAACCACCATGAATTTATCCAGTTCTCTTTTAAATGCTGTTATAGGCCTAGCCTTCACCACCTCCTCAGCTAAGGAGTTCCACAACTTGACTGTGCGCTGTGTGAAGAAGAACTTCCTTTTATTTGTTTTAAACCTGCTGCCTATTAATTTCATTTGGTGACCTCTAATTCACCGATCCAGCATTTATTGACAAGGGATTCAGAAACTGGCATAGGGCTAACGAATGTTTTAAAAACCACCAACTGTCAAAATCTCATGTGTTGAGCTGTTCTTCATGGTCAAGTTTTAATGAAGGGAAACCTACTGATGTATTGTTGGATGAAGGAAAGCAGGGTCTAAACACGAAGAAGAACAGTGCCATAACCGAAGTGTAATGGAGCGACTGGTTGACATTATTCTGTGTTTGGCGAAAGGTGGGAGACCATTCAGGGGTCACAATGAAAAAGCTGACAGTTTTGAGAAAGGTTTATTTCTAAATCTTGTCAATATGCTCCAAAAATATGATCCCATAATGGCAAAGCACGTGCAACAATCTCCTCAAAACGCTACCTATCTGAGTAATCACATCCAAAATGATTTAATTGTGGCCCTGCACATTGTTGTGCAACAAAAGATTGTGTCTTCACTAAATGGAAAAATGGTGTCAATAATTGCCGATGACACTACTGACTGTGGACACCATGAATAGATGTCCGTTGTGGTGCAGTATTTTGACAATGAAAAACATAGTCCAGCTGAACATTTTGTGTCTGTTCAGAGACTATTAATAGCTAATGCTCAGTCTATTTTTTATAAGGTAAATGACGTCCTTGGCATTCTTAAAATTGACTGGTCATCAGTGATGTCTGTCTGTTTTGATGGCACATCTACTATATCTGGATTTACTGCAGGAGTTCAAATGAAATGTAGAGAGAGAAACAGTGAAATACTCTATGTACACTGCTATGCGCATTGTTTGAACCTTCTCCTAGTAGATGCATGCACTTCAAGTAAACAAAACAGAACTGTCTTTGATTTTTTTGGTGTTATTCAGACTCTTTTTGCCTTCATGGAGGGGAGTCCTGTGCGACATACAGTAATAGAGAAGATTTCACAAGAAGCAGGATCCCAATTGAAGACTTTGAAGTCACTATCAAACACAAGATGGGCATGCAGAGCAGAAGCAATGGCTGCTGTGAAACAAAACTACTCCATCATTTTACAAGCTTTACAAGAGATTATCAAAACAACTCACCTTGCTGATGCTAAAATAAAAGCCAGGGGCCTTATCCATGAACTAAATTCATTCAAGTTCATCTTTGCTCTTCACATGATGCACCCTATTCTCCAGATGGTGGTAAAAGTGAGTAAGGCTCTTCAAGCTCCAGATCTCAACTTATTTACTGCAATGACAGGAGTGAAAAGCTTGCGTAACTCTTTGGCTGCGATGAGAAGTGGCCCAGAATATTTTCAATCTATTTTCAATTATAGTGTGAAAATGTGTGTAGAGAACGATATATCGATTTTCCCAGTTAAGAAGAGAAAAACGTCCACTTGTATTGATGATGCATTTGAGTCCCAGCATCACTTTGATACAAAAGCGGAGCAGGAGAGATTAACTTCATTTTACCCACTCCTAGACTCAGTGATTACCGACATTGACCAGCGATTTGAACAGGAGACTTGTAAAATTGTGACTATAATGGGAAAACTGCTGAGCTTAGACGTTTGCAGGGATGATATGCGAATCATTGCCAACAAATTTAAAGTGTCCTTGGATAAGTTGGATGCTGAAGTTGGATTGCTTTGGGATTATGACGGATCTGTTCCTAAAGGTAGCACTACGAACATCACCGGAGAGTGGTTTGATTGGCTAAAGGAATCGGATCGGGCTTTCATGTTCCAGGCCTTTTACAAATCTATGCAATGCTTTGCAGTCTTACCTGTTACAAGCTGTTCATGTGAAAGAGCCTTTTCAAAACTAGCACATGTTAAAAACAAATAGCGTCTCAACTCACTCATGATTTTGTACATTGAACAAGAATTGGCTTAATCAGTTAATTACAATGATGTGACTGGGGAAGTTAAGTCCATAACATCTGGTGAGCAACGTCTCATTCTCTAGGACAGGAAGATGAAGAAACCTTAATCTGTTTTGGTCAATTTAGGTTAGCTCATTATCTGGTTAAAGATAAAGATTATGAAAATTGACTATTTTTGTATATGTCTGGTTATCACTACAGCAAAAATTTGGTATTTTGAGTCTCATATTTTAAGTTTGTATTTTTTAAGTAAAGTTTAGTTGTTAATTTTAAAAAAATGTTTAGTTAACTTTTAGTTTCTTTACTTTGTTTGATGAATAAAAATAATGTCCTTTATGATTGAGTATTCAATAAATGTTCGCCTTTAAAAAAAAATTCCCTGGGTGCACACCCTAATGAAATGTGCTGCGGACACCTATGCTCTCAGGTGAAGCAGGGTGAAGCTGAGTGAGCCCACAGGCTCATTAACTCTTTCCTGCCTAATGCAGGGTTTGCACATCACATCACACTTCTCCCTTTTTTCTTAGCTTTCTGTTGGCATGACACTAGCTAGAAGGCAGAATCAGGATTTCCTCCATGAAACATGTATAGCAGTCTTTCCTTTCCTTCCCCTTTTCTTGTCTTACCCCTCTGATCTTGAGAACTATGCTATGCTCATTTCTTTGGATGTAAGACTTTTTTGACTTGTCACTTTAAAAAAAAAATCTATGCAGAAGATGTACTTGTCCCCTTGCTGAAAATTTAATTCTTTGGCAAAAATTGTTTCTGATTAATTGTCATGATGCTAAAGACAAAGAACAAGTAGGATATTTGGAAACAACACACTTTTCATTTTTCTCCCCAGACAAGAGAAGCAGGAGAGAAGAGACAACATCAGCTATTACTTGTGCAGCCTACCCCTCAACACAGACTTTACCCTGAAAGGAATAAAATCTTATGACAATATTACTAACCAGAGATTTCTTAGAGAAAACAGGTGGGGTGAGTCTCTTCTCACTTACACTGGTGTAAGTCAGGGATAATGTGATTGAAATTACACTGATGTAACTGAGAGGAGAATTAAGCTCACTATCTGCTATTGTGAGAGGCTGGGAGGAGTTATGACTGCTCCCTATAAAAACATCAGGAAGGAGAAGAGTTATTTCAACTAAAGAACAATATCAGCACAAGAAGAAATGAGTACAAACTGGGCATGAAAAAAGTTATGCTGAAAATTAAAAGGTTTCTAACCATCAGCAAAGTGAGGTTCTGGGACAGCCTCATAATAGGAGAACATAAGAACAGTCATACTAGGTCAGACAAATGGTCCATCTAGCCCAGTATCCTGTCTTCTGACAATGGCCATGCCAGGTGCTTCAGAGGGAGTGAACAGAACAGGTAATCAAGTGATCCATCATCTGTCACCCATTCCCAGCTTCTGGCAAACAAAGATACTTCAAAGTATGATTTTGCATCCCTGCCCATCCTGGCTAATAGCCATTGATGGACCGATCCTCCATTAACGTACCTAGTTCTTGTTTGAACTCTATTATAGTCTTGGCCTTCACAGCATCCTCTAACAAAGAGTTCCACAGTTTGCCTGTGCGCTGTGTGAAGAAATACTTCATTTTGTTTGTTTTGTGGGAACAGGAAACATAATTGGTTTTAAGATGCATTTTAATACATTTATTAACAAGATCTAATGATGAGATTGCCAGTCTCATCCTGTGTTCATGAGCTATAGACTGCAAGTTTAAAATATGTTGGGCTCACAGTTTACAACCAAAAATGGGAAGGTGTCTGACTGGAAGTTATAGCAGGTGATTCTAGTAATGCAGTGGCTGGATGGAGTCAGGAAACTAAAATCGTGGAAAAAATAACATATCAAAAGTAAGAAAAGGAATATCTGACATGTAGGACTACTGAACCTCTTGTATGGTACTATTTGGGGGTAGCAGGGAGGGGTGAATTTCATTTAAAAATGGCTAAGAGACATATTAGCTCTACCATCTCCATTTCAGTTTGATGTTACAATTTTTCTTCAAATCAAGGAAACTGAGGGACAGAAATAATTTATAGTTTTGCTTGTCTGCCTTTCAGTATATGATAGAAATTAGACTGTGAGAACTGCAAGATGAAATGATGAGATTCTCCCTTGATTATTTAGTGCTGTTGCTGAAAAGACATAGAGCCTTCACTGATGATAAAAAAAGTCTTCATACTTTGAGCTTTGCCTGTGTTCATCACTCGGGGGATACTGTGCAGTTTGTGGAACAAATTACATCAGACACTGTTATGGAAACAAAACAATTTGGTGCTGATTCAGTGAATTAACAATGTGGGATCAAGTTACATCTCATTCCCCATCCTGCTCTTCGTTTTCCTCCACACAGTTAGAGGCAGAACACTGCAGACCCCCAAACTGTAGGGAAAAAATTGTGTTAGAAAACACACATTTGGAGTCCTGGACCATACCTGAATGTCTCCTTTATATCTATGCTACAGTAGTGCCCAGAGGTCTGAACTCCTGTTGGGTCCTCTTGGCACTAGCTGTAGCCCACCAGTGAGTGTGTATTACAGTTCCCCTGCTATATCTGATTTGCAGAGGATATTAGTCCAATACAGCCCTAGATAAAGAACTTCAGTTCAAGCTGTAGCAGTTCACAGTATTAGCTCTAGAGGTCCCTGGTTCAATCCCCAGTGTGATGGCAAACATAGCAGCCATCGTACTAGGCACTGCACAAATACACACCAAGAAAAAGTCACAGCACTGAGGAGATGTGACTTGCCTAAGGTCAGGTTGGAGTAGAATCCTGTTCTGTTTAATCTTTGTTTAGTTCTATGTTCACTAGGTCATGCAGTCAACTGTTCGTAGCATTTATCTGGTACTAGACAGGAAACAACCCTTGGGAAATTTACACATTTTAGCCAGTATCGTGGTATGTGTTTCATGGAAATTGAAAAAATATTTAATTTTGGTTTTGCAAGCAAGCAAGGTCTTCAGATATTTCCACTGGGGAGAGAGGAGAGCAGGAGGACAACACTATGAAAACAAAATTAAAAGACCAAATGAGGATCACAAGTGTGTTTAATAGTGTGTGTACCTGATATTATGGATGTTACCTTTATACAGTCCACTGAAACCTGTGAATCAATTGATAATTATTTTGAAAAGGTGTACAAATAATAGCTTTCTATTTTAATGAACAACCACCAGATCTGCTAAAATTCCTCCAAGTAATTCATATCTGAAATTTAAAAAACAAAATACAAATTCTCAAACATTCAGAATTTTCTGTCAATGGCTTACCTCCAGGTCAGTAATAATAGATCTTTAAACAGATTCAGTTCTCAGCTGCATGAGCCTATAAGATATTTGACACATCTGGTCAATGAGTGGTATATAATATTTTCCCTATTCCTGGTCATCCCAGTGGTAGAGAAAATACTATACAAAATATAGCTTTTGATATATTTTATGGAATGAAATGACTACATTGTTAACTTAATGGAATAATATAAAACAGAGAAAGGTAAATATTATGCATGAGCAAATGGGGTTTAAATAAACTCTGGATTGGTCTAAATAATTACCTGTATGTATATATGAAATTACTCCTAATCTGACTCTACTACCTTTGCATCTTGTGCAGTTAGTTACATGTAGTGAAAAATGGGTGCAAACCTCTGCAAAATCAAAATGATAATGTTAATTACAGCAACTCTGCATCAGTGGGCTTCTTGCTTCATTGCCCGCACTTTGTGCTTGTATACACTACAGTGGCCACACCAGCCTAAGGGTATGTCTATACTTACCATTTAAAGTGCCTCAAAGTCCCTTTTTTGCACTAAAACCACTGGAGAAGTTTCATCGCAAAAAGAAAACCACCTTCACGAGAGTCATACAGCTCTCGCCGCTGTGCTTTTTGTGCTGCTGTGAAAGTGAAGACACATTCCATGCATGTAAACACTCTTCGGTCTCCGAAGGATATCCCACAGTTCCAAAAGCAACCACTCTGGCCAGCATCTCTGCTGCTCTGACGCATGGACGTCCACCCCTTCCCCTGTAAGCCCCGGGAAGTTTGTAACTCCGTTTCCCTTTGTTTGTTAATGTGACGGGAAAAACAGCCAGACAGCGGGGAGGGGGTTAAAAAAATGACACAGAAGAAACCAGGAAATAATGGGGCTCCTGAGACATGAAGTGGAGAATCATGGGGCACTGAGAAGGGACTCAGAATGCCTTCCGCTCAATCCACCCCTTCCCACAAGATCTATCGAGAGAGCTACACTGTGGATAGCTGCCCTACAGCGCTGCTCTCATCCGTGATGGAAGTGCTGGTAGTGTAAACACTCTCTGATGCCTGAGAAATTGAGCGAGTATACAAACCAGTGCTTTATTGTACCGGTCCACAATCACCAGTGAAACTTGCAGCGCAAAAACTCTGTAAGTGTAGACATACTCTAACTCTAGTGTACATGCAACTTACAGTGATGGAAGGGGTTTTTCCATCACTGTTCTAACACCCCTCCCTCTGTGAGGGTAGCTAGGTCAAAGAAAGCATTCTTTCTACCTGTGTTTACACTGAGGTTAGGTCACCATAACTACATCACCGAGGGGTGTGGATTTTTCCCCAACTGACAAAGCAATGTTGTTCTAAATTGTTAAGTGTAGGCCAGGCTTTGTTTAGCAATTAACACCAGTGTAAATGCCCCTGTTCTGATTTAGGCTGTGTCTACACTGCCACTTTTCAGCACTAAAACTTTTGTCGTTCTGGGGTGTGAAGAAACACCCCCCGAGCGACAAATGTTTAACTCTGAAAAGCCTGTAACATGGGTAATGTAGACAGACCTTGTTGCATGTAACACTCCCTTATCACTTGTTGTGCGATGGTATAATTGACTACACAAGGTACAAGAAAGTTGGGGAATTAGACCCTTTAAAGTTTAGGGCTTGTCTATATGGTGATTTAGTGCAGCGAGCTGGGGTGTAAACCTATAGAATTCTGTACACTAAGTGACTCTGAGGACCCTGCTGCTGCACACTTATCATAAACAGATAGCTAAAGGTTAATGCCTCTTTTACCTGTAAAGGGTTAAGAAGTTCACCTAGCCTAGCTGACACCTGACCAGAGGAACCAATGGGGGAACAAGATGTTTCAAAAGGAAGGAGGGAAGTTTTCCTTTGTTTAGAGTTTCAGTTTCAGCTGGAGTGAAAAAGATAAAGGAACCAGCCTCTTATCAGAGTAGTAAGTTTTAGAAAGGGATAAATAGGTTTATATTTATTTCCTTTGTAACTTGTCTTGGTACCATTAAGGGAATTATCAAAATTGGGTATTTGGGTATTTTTTGTGTAACTAAGTTTTTGCCCAGGGGAACATTCTCTGTGTTTGTGAGAGTAGCTGGTATGCTAATCTCTCCCATAGGGTTTTCTTTTACCTTTCTTTTCTTTAATTAAAAGCTTTTTTCTTAATACCTGATTGATTTTTTCCTTGTTTTTTAGATCCAAGGGGGTTGGATCTGGATCCACCAGGAGTTGGTGGGAGAAAGGAGGGGGGATGGTTAATTTCTCCTTGTTTTAAGATCCAAGGGGGGAAGAAACCTTGACATGGTGAGCAGCAGTGAGGGATTTTTTAGGAATCAAAAGCCAGATTTTTTTTTTCCTTCTTTGAGATGCTGGGGAAACAGTGAAGGAGAGATACCCTGAAGGCAAACAGATAAGAGATTCTAACAGAGGACTTTTTGTTAGAAGGGAAACTCGAGCTGATAATATAGTGAACTCCAAGGCAAGTCACAAAAACCTGTTTTACTTTTTTTTTTCTAAAGAGTTACATTATAGTAACCAAACCCTTTAAAGTTTAGTACTTGTCTATATGATGATTTAGTGCGGCAAACTGGAGTGTAAACCTATAGCTTTCTAGAATTCTGTACACTAAGTGGCTCTGAGGACCCTACTGCTGTACACTAAAAATAGATCAAAGTGCACTACAGAACTGTTAGTGTGCAGTAGCAGGCTCCACACTGCCACTTAGTACATGACATGCTGGTGTACTGTAGATTCACAGCCCAGCTTGCTGTACACTAAATTGCCGCATAGATAAGCCCTTAGATTAATTTGAATTTTTAGGGAAAAAATGTTTAGGTTCCCACACTCTCTGTCAATCAACCTTCAACTAAAGGCCTTGAAATGTCACCAGAATAACAATTTTGATTAGAGGTGTGATTTTTTTTAAAAAACAAAAATAGTCATATCTCTAAAAATCCTATTGTGCAAACAGCTATATTAGTATAATGGTGGCTTATACCGCATCCCTTATTCCATTTCCTGTATGTGACTGGTATACTAGTATAAAACACGTCTATACCAATATAACTGCTTGGGGGGCTGTACCATTTTAACTGTACCAGTATAGACAGAGCCAGCACTAGGCATAAGGAGACTAAGTAATTGCTTAGGGCCCCAAGCAGCTCAAGGGGTCCCCTATTAATTATTAGAATGTGTTGTGTGAGGGAGAGGGGAGCAAAATAGTCCTGCTTAGGGCCCCCAGTGGACTAGCACCGGTATTGACTACAGGTAAAATGTTACCCCTTTCCAGTGTAGACAAGGCCAAATTCTCAGTGATCCCCAATTCCTACCTGAGCCTGCCATGGGTGTGAAGGTAAAGGAACAAATTGCTTTTTCCATTCTTTATCCACAATCTTCTATAACAAGGCAGCTTTCCTCTGCCCGGGTATCCCCTCTAAACAACAATTTTAATGCCATTGTTCTTAGCTACTGGCCTCATCTATTTTGTACCTGCACAGACATCTCAAGTGCCATGACAATCCTGCAAGCTCTAGTACCTCTGCAGACCCCATGAGGGGTCCCAGTGAACTCAATGGGCCTAGCCCATGCAGACCAGCTTGCATAATCAGGGCCTAAAGAACAACCAAAGTTGTCTGTAGATTTGTATGAAGGAACCTTGGAAGATGTAACACAAGTAGTAGACAGGATGGAAACAGTGATAGTGAAGGTAAAAATACCTGGCTACAGAAGGAGATAAGTTAGAGCATGTAGTCAGGAAAGAATGAGTCTAGTGATCAGAGCAGGAAAGGCTTGCAACCAAGGTACTCCTCACAACTGTATCTGTCACTGCCACTGCCTTTCCATCTAACCTTTGCTATGCTACTCAAACTCTCTTTCTCTCCCTTTACCTTGTCTCTAAGATGAGGAAAATAGTATTTTTACCTGCCTTGACAGAGGTGTTGTGAGACAGTTAATTGTCCAAGATTCTTGTATGAAAGGGATTGTACAAGTATAAATCATTATTCTAATCATAGCAACAGAATGCAAAATGGCAATCAGCAGCTAAGAAGCTGTTGTATTGATGTCTGTAACTGCTCATATGTAACAGATATTGTAACTGAACTTGAGGCAAAAGCCTAGCATTAATGTAAGGATGCTTAATAGGTGTAAACAGAAGTGAAACATGAATGAGGGGTTGCTGCAGGCAGGACATCATGAAACAAAGACTGTAATAAAATTACGTATTGGAAAAAAAGTATGATAAAGAAGAATTAGGCAAGAATTAGACAACGGCAGTAGCTTCCTAAATGTTGCATACCTTTTCTTCTGAACTTCATAGCTCCCTCCTATTGTCTCAAGCTGTGGCAATGTCAATCTTTAAAACTTCCAAGAGGAAACAGTCAAAAACTGAATTTGCACACAGATACTTTACCTCTGACAAATCACAGAGGAAATGAAAACAAGGAGTCCTTGTGGCACCTTAGAGACTAACAAATTTATTTGGGCATAAGCTTTCGTGGGCTAAAACCCACTTCATCAGATTCATGGAGTAAAAAATACAGCAAGGAGGTATATATATTACAGCACATTAAAAGATGGGAGTTACTTTACCAAGTGGAGGGTCAGTGCTAATGAGGCTAATTCAATTAAGGTGGAAGTGGGTGGTTTCTAGGTCTCTATCACCAGAGATAGAGACAGAGGCAGTTGTGCATTGGAGAACCTGGAGTGGCCAGTGTGACTTCATAATATTCAAACTTTGTAGCAATATTTAAAATACAGTATTTCCAACACACACTTACTTTTACCAGATTTATGTTATTAGACTTTGGTTTACCATGAAATCCATTTTGTCTTGACATATTATGATAAATTCAGATTCAGAAAATGGTAACTGGATTATAAATAATGTTAATTGTGGAGGCTGTTGAGAAATGCATATTATCTGGATTTCAGTATTTCTAAATGGGTAAACTTGTTCCATCACTTCATCATAATTGGGACTGTATTTTTAAATGCATAAGAAAGAAGGGATTCACTGAAATGCAAATACAGTCTCAATGGCGGTAAATGAGTTTTTGCTGCTGTGGAACTCCCCTCACTAGATAACACATTTGGTACTATTTACTTGTAAAAAACTTAAGCAGCATTTCTTATGGATTTTCATATAAAATGTTTGCTAAGCTGTTGCTTTTTATTTAATTGTATAATTTGCCTCATAATTAGATTTTACTCTATTTTCCACAAACCAAAGTTCAAAGGCTGAAAACCAAAGAGCAAATCCCATTGGTATACAGGAATTCATCTGCAATGCACAGCTTAAGTCAAGGGGAAGAGGAAGAAAAATAATATGAAGCATAAAAATAATGTTTGTTATATATTATGTTAGATTTCAAGTTACCTCAGGAGAAATCCACATTATTTTGTCATCATCTGTAGAAATAAAAATAGTTTAACATATCATGCTAGTCTTTTGCTTTTTCTTGTAGAGAGGCTCTAGTGTTGGTTTTATTTTGTTTTTGTATAAGATGAGGGTCATATATGTATCTACATAGATACCCCAATTTTCCCAAACTCCCTATCATCCAAAACACCTGTGGCCCCTGCCCATTTTCCCATGACATCACATCTCACTGAAGCAAACTCACTTTTGATTACCCAGCACTATTCACATTTCAGTGGTTAATTAGCACTGCTATCACCTAATCAAATGTGGTTTAAATCCAGAATATTAACTATCTCCTTGGCTTTGTTCACTTCACTCTGTACTATGGTGAAAAAAAAAAGGGAGGGGGGGAATTCAACAGAAGTTTTAAATCACAGCTCAAGATATGGAAGCGTTAAGAAAAAGGAGGAGTTGAAAAAGCAGCAACAGCATTGCATGAATTATTTCATGTTTTGCTTCAGCTATATAGGACTTAAAGCTTTTTAGTATGTACAGGTTATAAGAACTATAAATGCACATCTGTTAACATTTGTATGATATAAGAATCCACTTGTTCTTATAATATTGTAATCACTGTACAGGATACTGCACATGGTATTAAGTGGTTTCAATAAATGACTAAGGGCCAATTCTACCTTCACAATAGGATACAACTTCCAATGACATCAGTGGGTTCAATCCAGCTTTCATCGCAGTCAATGGGAATATTTTCTTTGACTTCAGTGGAGTTGGATCAATTCCCAAGTGACTAATGACCCAGTCCAGCAGCCACTACAGGTGTTCACTCCACCCACACAAAGGCAGAATAATTGACCTCTATACTAGCTGAGTGCAGTGTGATTGGGAAAGTGAAGTGTTCCCCCACCATCTCCAAGGCTGTCAGGCATGCCTCTCCTCCCCACAAAAAGCTGCTGCTCCAGCCTATGGGTTTGAATAGTGGTTGCAGTCCCTCTGCCCTGGTTACTCCACATAGACACGGATCAATGGGACCCTCACCTGGCCTGTCCAATAGCCATTCCTAGTATGACTCCATGAAGAATTAGTACCAAGGCCTTTCCACTGGCATATGAGAAATACAGTGGCACTTCTGTATGACTGCACATACAGCAAATGGAATCTCAGCCTTGCCCCTATTCAGGGTTCAAGTGGTGCAGAGAGCCTTACACCCAACATTTGCACTGTGCTGAACTTTTCTTCTTATGCAAACTCCCCATTTGCTTCAACAACGAGCTCTGATTGGGTCCATACCTATTAGGCTTACTGTAATTGTGCCTGATCAGAAGAGGTGCTGAACACTCCAAGTTCCCACGGGAGGTAATATCAGTGAAGGAAATACACCCATGGTTCATACACAGATGTAATCATCATACTTCAGAGGACCTCCACACAATATTGTAAACCAAAATATAATTTTGTCTTCCTATCCTTATAACAATAAGAAATGAACTTCTGAAGAATTGGAAAGTTAACTGAGTTCAAATATTGCATTTCCTTCTGCACAACTTAAGAAAGGCTGTTAGAACCATATGGTTTAACAGATCAATCTATAAATCTTACAAGAACAGCATCTCATATAGTTTATAATAACTTCTCAGTTTTTTGTTCAGACTGTTAGGCAATTAGAAGAGTTCATGACATTCTGGTATTTTTGCTTCTGGTCATGAAAGAAGCTAAAAGAATATTGGCTTTTTTTAACTAAAAATGGTTTATTTTGGTTTAACTTCCTGTTGTTCTTGAAGGTTCGGGTCACTTCTTATTTTATCTAGGCTGCTGTGCATATCTCTTTGCTATAGGAAGTTAAAAGTTATGTTAGTTTGATCATAGTTGTGTGTTTTTTTGTTCTAAAAGATGAAGTAGATTTGAATTAATCTTCTCTATTGATGCACTGCATTGCACAGGTATTAAAGGACTTATGCAATCTTGCTTGACATTTGGCAAAATGTAAATACTATGAAACCTCCCAATATCTAGTAAGAAGAGATATCACAAGATCTTAAATGGTAAATGAAAGATAAGGAACTTGAATGACTCAGGTCAAAAACATTCTATTAAAGTACTTTAAAACATGATATCTTACACTAACTTTCATCTCAGAATCTCCAAGGCAGAGATTCTCAAAATTATTTAGGCTCCTAACTTCTATTGATATTAAATGGAGTTAGGGCTCAAATCCTAAAAGGGGCAGAACTCAGGAGTTTTGAGGATCTGGACCCAAACACCTACCTCGTTACAACCTTATATCAAGTTATTCCTAATATTTTATCAATGCTGGTCTATGGCAGTTCAAGAGCGTTAAACATGATATTAAAGGTTTTACTTGTTTGGCAGTTGAAGCTGGGCCTGTTGATGGAATATGGGGCGGGAGAGGTGGGAATGGGAGGTAAACATTTGCAACCTTTGTTTAAGCAAATTCTTGAAAATGTAGAAGGAACCAATGATCCCAAAGGCTCTGCCCTACTCAAGCTGACATTGATAAGAGGTCTCAGTGGTACTGTCACCACCTCAGAACTCCCAGAAAGGGAATACAGGAGGAGTGAGTTTATTTCTTCCAAAGACATCCCTGACAGTGAATAAGGTAAACTTAATTGAAGATGATAATATAGTCTCTAATTTAAATCTGGGAAACAGAGTGACTGACAAAGATCACCCTTTAATTAAAGTTTAACATCTACTGACAAATTTGATGGGAATCAATACAGCAAGAGAACAGTCGTTCTTGAAATAATTATTCCACTTTACAGCAATTACGTGGCATTCATAATTCTGGCAGTGTTCTAGTGTGACTATATGGATTGGTTTCATCTGAATATCAGTGAAGAGGAGGAGGCTTAAATATTTGACTTTTGTAAGTCATCTGCACAAAATGCAACTATGTTAGCTTAAAAATAAAAATAAACCCACCTTTTTCCCCTAAATGTCTGATTATACATCTATTAGTGACTAACCTGTAGCTAGAGCTTTAAAAGCAGTATGTTACTCAGTAGTTACGGCTCAGTGTTTCATACAAAATACTAATTACAGCATGAAAACTTTATTTTAAATTTCCACTATTACATTTACAGTGATTTAATTCATACAAGGACTGAGGATTACAGAAAGACACCCCACACCACCACCACCAAAAGCAAGAAGTTTTAGTTCTACTGCGAAGAATTGGACAGTTGTGGAGCGAATCATTCCATGCTCCCTGTGCATCATGGTCTAGTTTTTGGTTTGTTTTAACCCCCTCTCTGCCATGATGTTCTCCCATACTGGTCTGAACGTTTATTAACACTTGATGCTGTGAAAATATTCTGCACACTATTATTGGACTCATACAGGAAAATTTGACCCAAGCAATAGTGCAAAATAGGGAATTATACAGTAGATTCTATGATCCCTATCAAATTGTTCAAGAACAATTTGTGATTTCCAGAGTAGAATTACATGCTTATACACCTGTGCCCATCTTTGGAACATTCCTATAGAAACTCAGACAGAAAAATCATTAAAAAAAACAATCAAGTGTACTGTCCTATAAATATTGCCAATGATTTTAAAGTTAAAAATATAAAGTGCTCAGGAAAGGTAATAAAAAAAGTATTGATCATGAAAACATGCTAATTATTTTTAAAACTGAAGGAAAAAAATTCACTGTAAATTTTTGAAGATGTGTCAGCTATGTGAGGCAAATGCAAAGGAAAAGAAGTATTCACAGCTTTACTCTAAATGATAATATTTACAATAGAACTCAAGACATGCTTTCTGTAGGTTACCTTCTAATCTCATTTATGTCTGTAGAAAACAAAAGTAACTACATTGAAGCCACTGGTGTAAGTGAGAGCAAAATGAGACCGTCTATATTTGCTGCTATATTAAACATGACCAAAAAGATTGCGGGTTTGAAACATCAAAATTTCAGCACAGGTATACAGAATGCTGCCAAGTTGTTTTGCTTCTCTATGCATTAGTATTGTGTGCTGGGGAAACGATGATTTTTTCAGTATGAGTATAAAATGATTAAGAGCCTGATCCTGCAAGGTGGTAAGTGCCCTCATCTTCCATTGAGTTAAGGTTTGAGCTTATAGCAGGCTGAGAATTTTTCAATAGAAATTTTTTCATTGGAAAATGCCAGTTCATCAAAACGAAAACTTTTAATGGAAACACATGGGTTTGGACAAAAAAATCACCAGGAAGATTTCTCAGGTTCAGGACAGAATTTATAGTCAAAACCAGAGAAAGGACCCAGCTCAGAATAGCAAAAAGCCAAAGATGAGATTTGAACCTAGGTTTCCCACATCTCAAGTAAGTTCCATGACCACCAAGATATAGAGTTTCAGGCCACAGTAACTCAGACAATGAATTCAGTATGATTCACATTAATTCCTGTTAACTCTCTTTCATGGTCAGCTTAAGGGAGCTTTCTTGAACAAAATGAGAGGTCTGCTCCCAACATACCTAGTGCAATACCTCTCTATATACTGGCCCTAGAAAAGGTTCAGAGTAGGGCAACTAAGATGATTAGAGGTTTGGAGAGGGTCCCATATGAGGAGAGTTTAAAGAGGCAAGGACTTTTCAGTTAGGAAAGAGGAGATTAAGGGGAGATATGTTAGAGTATAGAAAATTATGAGTAATGTGAAGAAAGTGGATAAGGAAAAGTTATTTACTTATTCCCATAATACAAGAACTAGGGGTCACCAAATGAAATTAATAGGCAGCAGGTTAAAAACAAATAAAAGGAAGTTCTTGTGGAACAGTCAACTGGTGGAACTCCTTTCCTGAGGAGGTTGTGAAGGCTAGGACTATAACAGCGTTTAAAAGAGAACTAGATAAATTCATGGAGGTTAAGTCCATTAATGGCTATTAGCCACAATGGGTAAGGAATGGTGTCCTTAGCCTCTGTTTGTCAGAGGATGGAGACGGATGGCAGGAGAGAGATCACTTGATCATTACCTGTTAGGTTCTCTCCCTCTGGGTTACCTGGCATTGACCACTGTCGGTAGACAGGGCACTGGGCTAGATGGACAGTTTGTCTGACCCAGTACGGCCGTTCTTATGTCCTAACTCACCTCTCCCCACCTAGTCAAAGGAAAAATGAAATCCACAAGACAACCTGGCCAGTTCATTAAAATTTGCTGCTAATAGTGCTTTCAGTTTTGGGGCTTAGATTAATTTATGACTATCTCTACTGAGGAAATTGAATACAATCTTACTTGCTCCATAAATTTAGATGACTTTGTGAAACCAACTATGAAGAATTGTTTTGGGAAAGGTGAGGACTTAGAGTGGTAAAAAGAATCTGAGTTGAATACACTTTTCCCCCCACCACTCCCAAAACAACTCTGTTAAATAAGTTCAGACTCAAGACAAAAACAAAATTAATGTTTAAAAAAATCCTTCTAAAGATTCTAAAACATTCAATGAAATTTTTTTAGAGCAGTATGGATAGTCTCACAGAAAAGAAATAGAACAGTTATTCAATCAACAAAAACGAGATATAGACAGATTTCAACAGCAGAAGAATTAAAGATAAGACCTTCCAGAATTGTATCAAGTATTTTCCCCCTGATGATTTGGGGAGCTGGCTTCAGGATATAAAATCCTGAATACAGTTTTCTGTCTTAATTTAAAAATGTTAATTTCCTGGGTTCTGATCAACTTCTTTGCCCTTTAAGTCCCTTTTCACCAGAAAGATTACAAATATTGGGATAAAGAAATCTCAGTGATGTTAAAATCATAAATTGACATAACTTCATCCTTTTCTACTAAATGATCCTATGGTAAATGTTCACATGAGTAACACTAGTCCTTTAAATTGTTATCTTGATTAATATCCTCAGTAACATTATTCTCACATATGGGATTTAATGGGATCAGGCCCAATTGTGGGATCTCAGTTCCTAAGAAATATATAATAAGCAATGGCTCTAAATCTCAAAAAGCTCAGAACAGCTCCTGACTATTCTTAGCTAATTTGGCTTAGAAAATGCAAATTATTCTGTGCCTATAGCCCCAAAGCCCATTACCACAGAAACATTTATTGACACTCTCCCTAATCTCAATAAATTTGCTAGGACCTAGACTGTTTTTGTATGCTTGAAGTTAATAATGATTCGAAATAGTCAGATAACAGGCTCAGATGGAATTATTTAATTAAAGATTAACAATCAGAGATTAGTGCAGTATTATACAGATTACAGAAAGAAGATATAATTTGTCAGCCCCAGTAGATGGTGAAGAGAAGGCAGTTTGGTCCCTTCCTTTTTACCTGGTAGAATGCTGACAGTGTTCATTCCTAATCTAATTTTCCAATCCTATTTTAGTCATAGAGTGTGAGACAAAAATTCCTTTTTGGAGGGAAAATCCTTTTCCATGATTATATTTAACTCTGTTTTATTTATTTATTTATCTATTTATATTTTCATTTTACCTAATTATTGGTGGAATTTCTTTTATGGTATAGTTAGGTTACATGAACGATAAACTAAAGGGAATGCTAATCCAGTCATTATTACTAACAGCTGTGATGGCAGTTCTTATGGGGTTAAAAATATTTCAATGGAGCTTTAATTCATCCATTCATCCTTTAAAGAAAACATCTGCAACAAGTATGTCTTATCAATCATTGAAGATAAATTAAATCATAGGCCCCCCATATCAATCACCCAGTCTCAGTCTAGCATACTTGTGTAGACAATTTTCATTAGCTTGAAGGGTCTTTTCCCTAGACATCTATATCCTCAGCACCTCCAGGTCTTTGGGAATAATTAGATGCAGTTCAAATCTCAATTACATTAAAAAAAAATCCTGAGTACAGGTCACTCACAGGTTAAGAGTCAACATTCTGGGCCCTATAATTAAAAAAATAAAACTTTTTGCTAATATCAGTAATTCTGGGGCATTAGTTAATATGTAAATAAATTTAATTTACAAAAAAAAAGAGGACTAAAAAGGTTAATATTTACTGACATTATAGATTTGCCATAAGCTCCAAATAAGGGACTATACTGAATTGTGACAATTCAGTCCCTGATTCTCTATTTTCTCCAGGAAGGAAGTAATCTGTGCCAGTCCATCACTGAACCCAAATAATTTCCCTTGTTCTGCTTGCTCAGCTGTGCTGGCTAATGCATTAGGGTATGGTGGTGGTGATGGAAAAGAGGCTTTGCCTTTTCCTCGTTCTGCCTGTGTAGCTGCATGAAAGGGAGAATAACTGCAAGTTCATGATGCTCTTCCTGTTGTGTCATTACCTGCAAGGCAAGTACCCTGTACAAGGGAGAACAAAGAGCATTACACATGTGACAATTTTGCCCTAAATTGTTGAAAACACTCAAAATACCACGCTGCCAACCAAACCTTTAGTGTCTAAAACTAAAGGTTTATTGCCAAAAAAAAGGAAAAAAACAAGAGAGATGTTAAATGGTAAAACAGTCACATACATACAAAGACTTCAAAGTCCACCAGGTTCCTAGCAATATTGGTGAGTTTCCTGGCTTGAAGATCCCTCTGGAACACATCCGCAGCTTGGATGGGTCATTCAGTCCTTTTTTCAGAGCTTCGTTTGTAGAAAGGTTACTCATAGACTCATAGACTTAAGGTCAAAAGGGACCATTATGGTCATCTAGTCTGACCTCCTGCACAATGCAGGCCATAGAATCTCACCCATTTTGAGTAAGATCCAAACCTATACTGACTTGGTAACGTGGCTGATCCTTTGGGTCAGAAGAACATTTTGTGTAGTGAGCAGAGTTTTTAAATAACTTCTTACTGTATTGGATCTAGGTGCTGATTGGGATCCTGAGATCTAGAATGCAATAAAGGGGACTATGTGATTTATTTTTTGCTTCTTGATAACCAGAAACATGGTTTGTGACTCGTTGGGGAGTTTAACCTAAGTGTGAACCACCAGTCTTGGGAGTTTCATTTGTGTATACCCTAAATATTGTTTGTATTTGGGTATTATACTCCAGAGGTAAGAAGCAGGAATGAAGACAAGGAGCCGGACTGAAAAAAAATATAGAGAAAACGCAGCTGCCTTTTATAGTCTTTTACCATGCAGCTTGAATTTCCTTTGTTCCAAACACATGGCCTTGAAGCTTTAGAGTTCTGTCCATAGGCACATCCCTGCATTCCATGCTGAGTCATAAGGTGTATCCCCTGCCTTCTCTCAATGGGTCAGTTGCATAGCTGATGTCCCTCGATGGGCCATCCATCAGACTAGGCAGTGTTAATGCCAATCTGTCTGGGGGTGTCACCCAGATTCACAGTACAAGTTTGGAACTACGGACATACCATACATATAACCTATAATACAAAGGTGATACAAACACATAAACAAAATTATCATATCTGGCAAATTATAACATTTTTGCAGATAACTTACATGGCATATCCGGCATAACTCATTGCACTTTTACAATATTGGTATTCATAATATCCTAAAGTGCCCCCTCAAATTCCATACAGCATCACAATTAGCATCTACAGTGCCCAATGAGGGAATGTGGTAAGAACTATACACACACAAAAATAAAAGACAGTTTTGGCCCCTAAGGTCATACATAAAGGTGAAAGAGAACTGGTGGATACAACAAATTAACAAAATAAAAGTGAACCAGTTGTGATGAGCATAGAGTGTTATTAGAAGCAGCAGTCACACAACTGCCTATTCATTGCTGAGTATTTTGCAGGCATCACAACAGACAGGGGCTTTAACGGACAATTGTGAAAGAGGATAATGTAGTGGACCTGCAGATTTTTGACAGATCTTGCGTACCCAGAGGCATGGGAGGAAGTGCAAAGGTGCTTATGGGAAAATGTGACTAAAGGACAGTAAAGGCTGGCACTGCTGTTGAATCACAGGTATATACGGGCAGTTTGACTGCATTTGAGAACATACCAATGGAAGAGAGATGCTTTAAAAGTAGAGACATGTTGTTTGCATTTGATACAGTGGAAAAGGGAGATCCCATGGGGGAATGCTTCTGCGGACTCCCTCATGCTGGAAAGACCAACCTGTGCACCCTCCCCCCACCCACTTTATGATGGTATAGATTAAATGAAAAATATCAGTGAGTAAACAAAAGAGGATTAGCAAATGCAACATATCATGTTAGCATAGTAACAGAAAACTTAACTTTTTGCATATCCTGACTTTTTTGAGGCTTCTCATTGCATTCATATTAGCTTGTGAATTTAAAGTTCCCTTCTATTTCCTAAAAGATTGAGGAGAGAAAACAAGAAGAGGGAAGATTAAAAATAAATAAATAAATATAAGCAAATCCAATCCCCAAAGGCCAGCTCATTCCCCTGAATCATGGGAAAATATGTTCATAAAACAACACTGGTACATGCATTTGCACTGTGCATGAAGAGTAGACAGACATGCATACTTTGCTGTTTTTCCACTCTCCGTGCTCCAAATGGTATTCTCAAATAGTCATAACTTTATTAATTCAAAGCCAACATTTTTCAAAGCTAGCTAAGAAACATATAGGTGATACATGTGGAATATGTGAGATTGTAAGATCTTTGGGGAAGGGACTGTATCTGTTCATATGTCAGCGTTAAAGGCCAGAAGGGACCACCATATCATTTTAGTCTGACCTCCCATACAGGACAGGCAACTAATACCTCCCAGCCACTCCACACAAGCTGACAGCCATAATCAGACCAAAGTATTACAGCTCTCATGAGATTAAAGTATAGTGTGCCACAGGCAGAGAACAGGAAGAACTGAGATATACCAGTGCTTGAGGCCCCAGCAATGATAGGGAACTGATTAAGTGACATAGAGCCAGATAATCTTAGCAAGTGACCCATGCCCCATGCTGCAGAGGAAGGCAAAAACTCCCCAAGGCCCCTGCCACTCTGTCCTGCAGGAAAATTCCTTCCCAGCCTCTCATACAGTGAGAAGTTAGACCCTGAGGATGTGAGCGAGAGTCAGTCAGTGAAACATGTAAGAAAGAAAATTCTTTGTACTATCTCAGAGGCCCGGCCTACCCCACCAGTGTCCCATCTCCAACTTTGGACATCCCTGGTGCCCCAGAGGACAGAACGGGGAAATAGTCACAGGAAACACTGGAGGAAGAGGGGAATAACCTTCCTAGGCCTTGCACACATTTGTATAGCGCCCAGGATAATCTTGGTAGTGCTTTTGAGTGCTATCCTAATCAAATGAATAAATTAATAATCTCTAAAATATCAGCTAAGTACTAATACTATTATTAACCAGGTTTATTTTTCTCAGGATTACTACTCTGATATTCAGAAAAGGCTGAAATGTTACATATACATATTCCAACAGCTTCCCAGCACAGCTGCTGCTATATCTGGTGACAAAATCAACCTTTAAGGGACATGCAAGACATCAGAAGGTCAATGTTACATGCAGTAAAAAAAAAGTACAAATAAGACTGTAAAACAATAAAAATAATAAAAAGACACCATTGCTGAGTGAGAAGAACAGCTATTTCAAAGGACAAAAGTTGCCAGAGGCTTGTTCATACTAGACAAAACAAGGATAAAAATGGACAGAATCTGCCCGTACAGATTGAGGACCGAAGTGTTGACAAATGGAGTGTTATCAACAAAGACTTCAGCTTTATAGGACTCTACTTGTGGTAAAACTGTAACATAAGTCTCCTTTTGCTGGACAAACTGAGTAGTAAGAGGGAGTGTGGCACAATTGACTGGGCAGTAGCATTCTGTGGGAAAAATTAATAAATGGGTCATAAAAAATAAGGGGAAGAAAAAATGTGCATTTATTCTTGGTAAGTTACAATGAAATACTTACTGACACATATGAACGGTTGTAATGGATCAAACCAGCAGGATTCTAGCTCCAAAAAGCTACCAGATACTTCAGAAGAAGTTGCAGGCAGCTATGGGATAACTTGCCCACAGAGAGAGGTTCCTCTTAGCCCCTAATACTTAGAAGTAGACTTATGCGCTGAAAATGCCTATTGAGTTTTTTGTTTAATATTTACTGCTATAACTCTAGATAAGTTATTATTTGTATAAATGTAAAATCCTTTTTTTGAATGCTGTTAAATGCTTGGTTTCAGTTATATCTGTGGCAATGAGTTCCACAGGCTGATTGTGCAGTTATATAAAAAAAAATACTTCTATTTGTTTTTTAATTTGCCACCATTCAATTTCATTGAATGTCTCTCTGTTCTTGTATTATGAAACGGGATGAATAAAAGTTCCCAATCTACTTTAAAGCACATATATGGTGCTGAAATCCATGTTATCATACTGTTCTATAATGTATCCTGTGCCTTAGTCTGCCTCACTTGCTGTCTGAACGCTGATCTATCACTGCCAAAACTACTTCTAACAGTTCAAATCCCCGAGAAGTTTTTCCGGAGCTTCTATTTTAAAAAGAGAAAAATCTGCCAAAATGTTACACTCCTTCCCCTCAAATATGAAATGATTTCCCCAAAAATGCACTCTAAAGGGTAGGCAATATCCAATCCTAAATCAATTTCACTTTCAAGCATTAGTCCTGTATGAGGAACTGCTAGCACTGACACCTATACCAGTGTGGGGTCCTATTGAGGTCAATGGATTCTTCAAGGACCCAGTGGGCGCACTTGTAGATCCTGATGCAGATTTGGGATCCTAACCTTCAGGGACAGAAATTGGCTCTGTCTACCACTTAAGAGCTGGAAATCCTCTCTCTCCGATAGCATTCTGGACTTATTTCTAGCACTGGTCAGGTGAGGGAGATAGGGTTTTACATTTTGTACTATGATGGACTAAACTGCTATATTAAAAAGACTTACATTTATACTTTTTAGGCAGCCTGTCTACACAAGCAGGGGGGTATGAAAAATAGCACCACTATGTCTTTTTAAAATTCTGTAAAATATGTTTAATTTTTTTTTAAAGTATGCAGCATGGCCAACACATGCATGGTATGGTTTGAAGCTTGTATGGGCACTCATCTGGAATTAATTAGTCTGTTTATAATCTGCATCATGTCCTTGACTGTTACATGAATACTAGACACCCTGAACTAGAAAAATCAGATCAAATAATGATTCTGTTCTGATCCAGAACCCAACATCACAATTTGGGGCTATTATTAAAATTATAATTCTTTTGTTCATCAGGCCTCCTTGTTTTATTCCATCTTAAAGGAATAACTAACTAACATATTTCTATGAACACTTTGATAATTCATTTTGAATAAACTAGCTTTAACTGTCACTCAACTAGAGCTGATCATGACTTATATAAGTACAGATAGTGCAATTCTCCTCCAGAGCCCACTGTATTCATGACTGTGTCACTTACATAGCCCTGAAAAAGAGCTTAATTTCATTTTTCTGTTTTGTTTTTGAAAATCTGTCAAAGGCTTGGCTACATCCCATCTGTCAGAACACATCAAACCTGACACCACGAATAACCTGGGAAGCGTTTCTATTGTAAGAGCGCAATTGGTCCTTAAAGCTGTAATATGTGACAAGTAAAGATTAAGCTGCCTCTCAGAATTCGGATGTGTAATATGCATTTAGAATGACATAATCCAACCCTCAGCCAGTAGTTTAAGATAATACATCAAGACAAGTGATGCTTATTCAAATATTCTGTTTTGAAGTGTTAACTCTAATTTGTGTTATTGTTAGATGGCTTTCTACTGGAAAAGAACAGCCTTCGAGTAAAATACTGTACTGTGTTCAACTCACTGGTTTATTCTTCCACTACACATACAGTATACAGAACGAATTATCCCATTTTGGCAAAGCAGATTAGCTAAGGGTTAATGTCTCTTCCACCTGAAGCACCTGACCAGAGGACCAATCAGAAAACCGGATTTTTTCAACTCTGGGTGGAGGGAAGTTTGTGTCTAGGTCTTTGTTTTCTGTCTGCCTGCTTCCTCTGAGCTTTGGAGAAGTAGTTCTGTTTTCTAATCTTCTGTTTCTAAGTGTAAGGACAAAGAGATCAGATAGTAAGTTATATGGTTTCTTTTCTTTGGTATTTGCATGAATATAAGTGCTGGAGTGCTTTGATATGTATTCTTTTTGAATAAGGCTGTTTATTCAATATTCTTTTAAGCAATTGACCCTGTATTCGTCATCTTAATACAGAGAGACCATTTGTATTTTTTCTTTCTTTTTTATATAAAGCTTTCTTTTAAGACCTGTTGGAGTTTTTCTTTACTTCAGGGAAATTGAGTCTGTACTCACCAGGGAATTGGTGGGAGGAAGAAATCAGGGGAGATCGGTGTGTGTTGAATTGGCTAGCCTGATTTTGCATTCCCTCTGGGGGAATAGGAAAGTCCCTTTTGTTTCCAGGACCGGGAACGGAGAGGGGGAGTCACTCTGTTTGGATTCACAGAGCTTGTGTCTATGTATCTCTCCAGGAGCACCTGGAGGGGGGAAGGGAAAAAGGATTATTTCCCTTTGTTGTGAGACTCAAGGGATTTGGGTCTTGGGGTCCCCAGGGAAGGTTTTTCAGGGGGACCAGAGTGCCCCAAAACACTCTAATTTTTTGGGTGGTGGCAGCAAGTACCAGGTCCAAGCTGGTAATTAAGCTTGGAGGTTTTCATGCTAACCCCCATATTTTGGACGCTAAGGTCCAAATCTGGGACTAAGGTTATAACATGAGTGGCAGCGGGTGGGAGATAGACAGAATCCAGAAGCCAGTAGGAATATTATATTTTTCTTTTCTCTGCTAAGGGCTTTTTAGCACAGAGAAAAAGTTTGGTTTTAAAAGGGAACCAGAGAGAATTTTTTTTTCTGCTCTCTCTGGCAGTTTGTGGCTTGCATGTTAAGCAAGAAGCCATTACCAGACTGTTAAGAGTCTTTTGTCACACAATAGCACTCCCATTGAGAGTCATACCAGCACTATATAAATGCAAATAAAGTGGTTTTTCAGGTTTACTTAACATTGAAGATTAGCTAAAGGCACTGTTGCTAGGCAGACTTCAGGAGGCAACAGAGAACCTGCAGTTCAGAAGATAAACACCGGAGGGCACCCCAACACAAGAAAACAGGAACCATGTCTACCAAGGCAAAAATTGGGGCGGAAGACCAATTCAGAGAAGCTGAACACAGGCGACAACTAGAAATAAAACAAAAAGAGATGGAGCTGAAAGAAAAGGAAGAAAGCATCAAACTGGCAGCCTTCCAAAGAGAACAGGCAGCCAAAGAGGCAGCACACAAAAGAAAACTAGAAGAAGAAGAGGTGGCCCACCGCCGAGACATGGAAAAACACCAAAAAGAAATGGAAAAACAACAAAAAGAAATGGAAAAACAACAAAAAGAGTATGAAGAGAAGGAAAAACAGAGAAAACATGAACTGGACTTGGCAAAAGCTGGGCTGCATGTGCCAGGCAACCCTAACAACCCGGCGCCAACTATTGCTCCACAGCACAGGAAATTTCCCACCTACAAGGCAGGTGATGACACCGAGGCCTTCTTGGAAAATTTTGAAAGAGCCTGTCTTGGGTACAGCATCCCCGAAGACGAGTACATGGTAGAATTAAGGCCACAACTCAGTGGACCTTTAGCAGAGGTGGCAGCTGAAATGCCTAAGCAGCAAATGAATGACTATAAAATTTTTCAAACCAAGGCCAGATACAGGATGGGGATAATCCCAGATCATGCCCATCGGCGTTTCAGAACCCAAAAGTGGAAACCAGAGGTGTCATTTCCCAAACACGCCTACTACATTGCAAAAAACTATGAGGCCTGGATAACAGGAAACAACATTCAAACCTTGGAAGAACTGAACCTCCTCATACAAATGGAGCAGTTCTTGGATGGTGTTCCTGAAGACATCACACGGTACATACAAGATGGAAAACCCAAAGATCTCGCTGAGGCGGGAGAGATTGGAGCCAAATGGATGGAACTGGAAGAAAGCAAGAAAGCTACTGTCAAGGGGAACGATTACCCCAGGGGGCACACAGACCATAAACCCTACAACCGAGGACAGCCAAAGACCCTGCATACCACCCAAGTAAAGCCACAAACACCCTACTCTTCCACCTCACCAGTCTCCAGTAACTCACCTCGGCCCACTGACCCATCAGATGGAAGATGCTTTAAGTGTAATGAACTGGGACATATCAAGGCCAACTGTCCAAAGAACACCATGCGAGTGCAATTCATTACACCTCCATCACACCAAAGATCCCCAGGCCCGGATGCCTCTCAAATACCCTTGGAGCGAAGGGAAAATTTGAGAGTGGGCGGAAAGAAGGTTATTGCGTGGAGAGACATGGGGGCACAAGTGTCAGCTATCCACCAATCCTTCGTTGACCCCAAATTCATCAACCCAAAGGCCAAAGTTACAATTTACCCCTTCATGTCACAAGCTGTAGACTTGCCTACAGCTGATCTGCCTGTCCAGTACAAAGGCTGGTCAGGAATGTGGACTTTTGCCGTCTATGACAATTATCCTATCCCCATGCTACTGGGGGAAGACTTGGCCAACCAGGTGAGGCGGGCCAAGAGAGTGGGAATGGTTACCCGTAGCCAAACCAGGCAAGCTTCCAGACCCATTCCTGTTCCTGAGCCGTCCACAGAGGCCCCGTCTGTGTTACCAGAGACCCAGACAGAGGTAGTGGACCCGGATTCCATGCCTACCACTGAAACAGCCACAGCATCTCCAGTCCCAGGCCCGGAACTGGAACAGCAACCAGCACCAGCAAGTGCAACCACATCTTCAAACTCAACGCCAGAGGGCGCCAGCGAGCCAGAACTGGCAGAAGCAACAAACAGCCATACCCAAAAGGCTCAGCCAGAGCCTGCAATACCCTCAGGTGCACCAGCGGAGAGCGGTTCACCAGCAACGGAAACAACCCCATCACCTACATCGCTTCCAGAAGGACCAAGCCCAAGTCCCCAGTCTGAGGAAGAACTGGTGACCCCAGCCTCAAGGGAACAGTTCCAGGCTGAGCAGGAAGAGGATGACAGCCTTCAGAAAGCTTGGGCGGCGGCACGGAGCACCCCACCGCCTCTCAGCTCTTCTAATCGATCCCGGTTTGTTATAGACCAAGGACTTTTATACAAGGAAATTCTTTCTGGTGGACACCGGGAAGAATGGCAGCCGCAAAAACAGTTGGTGGTTCCAACTAAGTACTGGGGGAAGCTCTTAAGCTTAGCCCATGATCATCCCAGTGGCCATGCTGGGGTGAACAGAACCAAGGACCGGTTGGGGAAGTCCTTCCACTGGGAGGGGATGGGCAAGGATGTTGCCAAGTATGTCCGGTCTTGTGAGGTATGCCAAAGAGTGGGTAAGCCTCAAGACCAGGTCAAAGCCCCTCTCCAGCCACTCCCCATAATTGAGGTCCCATTTCAGCGAGTAGCTGTGGATATTCTGGGCCCTTTCCCAAAAAAGACGCCCAGAGGAAAGCAGTACGTACTGACTTTAGTGGACTTTGCTACCCGATGGCCGGAAGCAGTAGCTCTAGGCAACACCAAGGCTAACACTGTGTGCCTGGCCTTAACAGACATCTTTGCCAGGGTAGGTTGGCCCTCCGACATCCTTACAGATTCAGGGTCTAATATCCTGGCAGGGACCATGGAAAAACTGTGGGAAACTCATGGGGTGAATCACTTGGTTGCCACCCCGTACCACCATCAAACCAATGGCCTGGTGGAAAGGTTCAATGGAACTTTGGGGGCCATGATACGAAAATTCATCAACGAATTCTCCAATAATTGGGACCTAGTGTTGCAGCAGTTGCTGTTTGCCTACAGGGCTGTACCACATCCCAGTTTAGGGTTTTCACCATTTGAACTTGTGTATGGTCACGAGGTTAAGGGGCCATTACAGTTGGTAAAGCAGCAATGGGAGGGGTTTACGCCTTCTCCAGGAACTAACATTCTGGACTTTGTAAGCAACCTACAAAGCACCTTCCAACACTCTTTAGCCCTTGCTAGAGAGAACCTAAAGGATGCTCAAGAAGAGCAAAAGGCCTGGTATGACAGACATGCCAGAGAACGTTCCTTCAAGGTAGGAGACCAGGTTATGGTCTTGAAGGCGCAACAGACCCATAAGATGGAAGCATCATGGGAAGGGCCATTCACGGTCCAAGAGTGCCTGGGAAATGTAAACTACCTCATAGCATTTCCCAATTCCTCACTAAAGCCTAAAGTGTACCATGTTAATTCTCTCAAGCCTTTCTATTCCAGAGACTTACAGGTTTGTCAGTTTACAGTCCAGGGAGATGATGCTGAGTGGCCTGACGGTGTCTACTACGACGGAAAAAAAGATGGTGGCGTGGAAGAGGTGAACCTCTCAACCACCCTGGAACGTCTGCAGCGGCAACAATCAAGGAGCTGTGCACTAGCTTCGCCCCATTGTTCTCAGCCACCCCAGGACGGACTGAACGGGCATACCACTCCATTGATACAGGTAATGCTCACCCAATCAGAACCCCACCCTACCGGGTGTCTCCTCATGCCCAAGCTGCTATAGAACGAGAAATCCAGAACATGCTACAGATGGGTATAATCCGCCCATCTACCAGTGCATGGGCATCTCCAGTGGTTCTGGTACCCAAACCAGATGGGGAAATACGCTTTTGCGTGGACTACCGTAAGCTAAATGCTGTAACTCGTCCGGACAACTATCCAATGCCACGTACCGATGAGCTATTGGAGAAGTTGGGACGTGCCCAGTTCATCTCTACAATAGATTTAACCAAGGGGTACTGGCAAGTACCGCTAGATGAACCTGCCAAGGAGAGGTCAGCATTCGTCACCCATGCGGGGGTGTATGAATTCAATGGCCTTCGAAATGCACCCGCCACCTTCCAGAGGCTGGTAGACGGTCTACTAGCTGGACTGGGAGAATTTGCAGTTGCCTACCTCGATGATGTGGCCATTTTTTCAGACTCCTGGCCCGAACACCTACTACACCTGGAAAAGGTCTTTGAGCGCATCAGGCAGGCAGGACTAACTGTTAAGGCCAAAAAGTGTCAAATAGGCCAAAACAGAGTGACTTACCTGGGGCACCAGGTGGGTCGAGGAACCATAAACCCCCTACAGGCCAAGGTGGATGCTATCCAAAAGTGGCCTGTCCCAAGGTCAAAGAAACAGGTCCAATCCTTCTTAGGCTTGGCCGGATACTACAGGCGATTTGTACCACACTACAGCCAAATCGCTGCCCCACTGATCGACCTGACCAAAAAGACCCAGCCAAATGCAGTTAAGTGGACTGATGAGTGTCAAAAGGCCTTTACCCAACTTAAGGCAACGCTCATGTCTGACCCTGTGCTCAGGGCCCCGGACTTTGACAAGCCATTCCTAGTAACCACGGATGCATCTGAGCGTGGTATAGGAGCAGTGCTCATGCAGGAAGCAACAGATCACAACTTCCATCCTGTCGTGTTTCTCAGCAAGAAACTGTCTGAGAGGGAAAGTCACTGGTCAGTCAGTGAAAAGGAATGCTATGCCATTGTGTACGCCCTGGAAAAGCTACGCCCATATGTTTGGGGACGGCGGTTCAAACTACAAACTGACCATGCTGCACTAAAGTGGCTTCATACTGCCAAGGGGAACAACAAGAAACTTCTTCGCTGGAGTTTAGCTCTCCAAGATTTTGATTTTGAAATTCAACACATCACAGGAGCTACTAACAAAGTTGCTGATGCTCTCTCCCGTGAGAGTTTCCCAGAATTCAGTAGTTAAAAAGTGTTCTTAAATATGTAAAGATGCATGTGTTGTATTAATCTGTTTATTCTCAAGTTCTAGAAGGAAATCGCCACCAGTGAGCTTCCCCACTGTCTGCAATTTGGGGGGCGTGTCATAAACAGATAGCTAAGGGTTAATGTCTCTTCCACTTGAAGCACCTGACCAGAGGACCAATCAGAAAACCGGATTTTTTCAACTCTGGGTGGAGGGAAGTTTGTGTCTAGGTCTTTGTTTTCTGTCTGCCTGCTTCCTCTGAGCTTTGGAGAAGTAGTTCTGTTTTCTAATCTTCTGTTTCTAAGTGTAAGGACAAAGAGATCAGATAGTAAGTTATATGGTTTCTTTTCTTTGGTATTTGCATGAATATAAGTGCTGGAGTGCTTTGATTTGTATTCTTTTTGAATAAGGCTGTTTATTCAATATTCTTTTAAGCAATTGACCCTGTATTCGTCATCTTAATACAGAGAGACCATTTGTATTTTTTCTTTCTTTTTTATATAAAGCTTTCTTTTAAGACCTGTTGGAGTTTTTCTTTACTTCAGGGAAATTGAGTCTGTACTCACCAGGGAATTGGTGGGAGGAAGAAATCAGGGGAGATCGGTGTGTGTTGAATTGGCTAGCCTGATTTTGCATTCCCTCTGGGGGAATAGGAAAGTCCCTTTTGTTTCCAGGACCGGGAACGGAGAGGGGGAGTCACTCTGTTTGGATTCACAGAGCTTGTGTCTGTGTATCTCTCCAGGAGCACCTGGAGGGGGGAAGGGAAAAAGGATTATTTCCCTTTGTTGTGAGACTCAAGGGATTTGGGTCTTGGGGTCCCCAGGGAAGGTTTTTCAGGGGGACCAGAGTGCCCCAAAACACTCTAATTTTTTGGGTGGTGGCAGCAAGTACCAGGTCCAAGCTGGTAATTAAGCTTGGAGGTTTTCATGCTAACCCCCATATTTTGGACGCTAAGGTCCAAATCTGGGACTAAGGTTATAACAGAAGTGTTAACTCTAATTTGTGTTATTGTTAGATGGCTTTCTACTGGAAAAGAACAGCCTTCGAGTAAAATACTGTACTGTGTTCAACTCACTGGTTTATTCTTCCACTACACATACAGTATACAGAACGAATTATCCCATTTTGGCAAAGCTTCCCTGCTTGTTCTCTATTTCAGAGGTTTTGTGAAGCTTTGCCCTATAAATAGCCTTTTCTAACTATTTTCTTCATGCATATCTGGTCCAAGGTTAACTGTAATTCTACGCTCTCCATGGTCCCCTCAAAAGCATCCTTTTAGGTCTCAGCCCTATAGACGTGACCTCTCTATGGGCCAGCACCTGTTTTACTTTCTCTCCAGAACACAGTTTTAGGGTTACAGTCCTCTTGCAATTAACTGTGAATATTTCAACATGTCTAACTTTAGCCCAGCATCTGCTATTCTCTCCCAGAGGCTATGTCAGCATTTACCAGAGAGCAGCCAGTTCTCACAAAACATGGTACGTTTATTTTAGGACAAAAGTATTACAGAGAAAGCATATAATGAAACAATAAACAGTCTACAAACATACTAAGCTTACCAGGTATCACCCATCTTCCACATGGAGACCTGGGTTTGTTTCCAGTCCTTCATCTCCTTCCAGCAGCATTTTGCTCTCTTGGCTAAGGTGTCACATCAGTTTGTGACACATCTGTTTGTGGGTCAAGTAAAGGACAACCTGGAGTCACTTTGAGCTGACACTGTCTACAGTTTGGAACCTTTGTTGCCCAGACCTCCTGAAACAGATGAAACCAGTCAATGCCCCTTTCCTCAAAGAAGTAAAGTTTCAAAGGCTGCATAGCTGCATAACTGGCATGGGGACTTTGTATTAATCACCCCCGTTGCTTTCAGATTCCACAGGAAACCCACCCAGTGAGACAGGAACACAAAGATACATATAACTATTATTTGTACAAAGGTCTATGAATACTCTGCGGGCCCACAGAGTCTGGCACATCTCAATATAATAGTCTTTAAAGTTTTCCATGCTTTCATGATCTCACATCTGTCACATCTTCCCACTAGAAAAGAAAGAGTTTAATCCCTTTGCCCCAGTGAGTAACAATGGTATGTGAGTGGGAAAACTGAGTCACACATTCTTTCATAAAAATATATCTGAAGTATCACAGTTTTTCACAATGCCTACTTTCATATTAGCCAAGCCCCAGAATTTTCTCTTTATCCATCCCAGCACCTTTTCCTCACACAACTCCCTCAAAACTCAGGTCTTCCACATAATCCACAAGTGATATTGCATAGTATTAGAAGTGCTGCCATGTAGCCATTAATGGAAAAATAAGTCTAATTCTAGAGGCTTTCTCCTGACCCACAGAAATCAATGGGAGTTTTGATTTTGATTTTAATGGGAGAAAGATCAGGGTCTAGTATAGCCTCAAACTGTAAGTCTCCCTGTGATATTTGTTTTGTTGTGTGTGTGAGAGCTCTTCTTGGATTATAAGTATAAACCCCCAACCTCCTTTTTCCTACCTGGGTTACTCGGGAGCAGGCAACACCCACTTGTGCACCTGGGCACCTGCTGTTGTTGACATTAAAGGAGATTCTAAGTATCCCAGTGGTGATGCTGGACAAGTGGGGATCCTTTATCCACTCCTCTGCTGCCATCCCTTTACTCCGAAAGGAATTTAAAATTGGCAGTGCCTCCACCTGGCTGGCCCCTCTACACTCTCAATGGCGTGCCTTGGGAACCTCCAGGAACAAAGCTATTCTAATAATAAATAATAATAATAATAGTAATATAATCTGTGGCATGAGTTTAACTCAAAAATACCAATGATAAATAATAACCTACTATATAATATATACTTCTATGTATATATATACCTACTTCTATGTATATGTAAATAGTATACATCCAGTACACTTTAAATTAGAGTTAACACACGTTTACTTAACAATTGAAAAAACAGGGTATGACAGGCTAAGATTATATGTCACTATTAATTTAAATCCACGGAGGGGGGGAATGAGGGGAATAAAATCAATTAACAAATATAGGATACAGTGATAAATGAAACATCTAACTGGCATCGACACTGCCACCATTCACCCCATGCCATAGTGTACACTCCTCTGGATTTCGGAGTCCTAGGCACTTGCTTGCGTGGATGTGCTTGAAGATCTGCAACTGGAGACAGCACTCTGTTGTTTCTAGGGTGACCAGAGAGCAAATGTGAAAAATTGGGACTGGAGTGGGAGATAATAGGAGCCTATATAAGAAAAAAACCCAAAAATTGGGACTGTCCTTATAAAATCGGTCACTCTAGTTGTTTCTGTGTATCAGTCCAACCAAGGCAACAAGCTGCACAACCCCTCTGACGATTTGAGCTGGCCCCACCAAATGTCAGGAGCTCTGGGTCCTGGTTTGGTGAGAAGATCACTCTGCCTCCCCTCAGACTCAGAATCTCTGGTGTGCTACTTTCCTTGCAAGTACTTTCCCAAACAACAATGGGGGTTACTTACAATCCTTCACTGCAGGCCCAGCTCAGTCAGCTCCAGGCAGAGCAACAGTCTCTGCTCTGACTCCAGTGAAGCCAACAACATCCTCTGAGGCTCTGTGCTTGATCAAGGTCCCTGCAGGCTCTCAGCAGCAGCTTCTGCTTCCTAACAGCAGCTCCTGGTATGGACAGAGCTCCACAGCAGCAATCTCACTCCTTTTTCTGAAATGGAGTTCACCGCCTGCTCTCCCTGCAGGAGGAAATCTCTCTTCCTTTCCCCAAGGCATTGCAGGAGTTGTAATCTCTCAGGTTAGATTGCAGCACACAGGTTTTTCCCCTGGAACACTCCCAATAAAGTTCAGAAGCCCCTCTAGTAAAGGGTGCCTACATAAGGTTTACAAGGCATGTGCCAGGCTTTCTTGGTATCTTGTGTCACCTGAAGCATACCATCAGTGCTTATAGGTTGAGAGTTTAAAGTCAGAAAGGAGCACCAAATCATCTAGTCCAGGGATCTGAAACTCAAATGACCACAAGGGCCACATGAAGACTAGTACATTGACCCAAGGGCCGCATCACTGACACCTTTTCATATAAAGATACAAAAGCTCCTACCTCTGCCTCCGGCGCTGCCTCCACTCCACCTCTTCAACAGGCCCCACTTCTCCCCACTTCTTCCCCACCCCATTCCAATCCCTTCCCCAAAGTCCCCACCCCAACTCTTCCCCCTCCCTGCCCCTATTCAAACTCCTTCCCCAAATCCCCATCTCTGTCCTGCCTCTTCTCCATCTCCTCCCCTGAGCAAGGCTCCTTGCTCCTACTCACTCCTTCCTGGAAAGCGCTAAGTGCTGCCAAACAGCTGTTTGGTGGCGGGAAGCACCTGAAGGTAGGCAGAGGAATGGGGACACAGTGCTCTGGGGGGAACGAGGGGCAATGGGTTAGAGGAGCTTGGCAGCCAAAAGAAATTACTCCAAGGGAGGTGGGGAGCTTGGTGGGCTGCAGCAAATAACTCCGTGGGCCATATGCGGCCTGCAGGCCATGTGTTTGAGACCCCTGATGTAGTCTGACCTCCTGTATATCACAGGTCACCCAGAACCCATACGCTAAACCCAACAACTATGCTTTTTTAATATTGTACCAAAACTTATTACGGTTGGAACTGGTATTTACTGTATCTAGCCTTTATAATAACTTTTATCATTGCTTCAAACTATTTTATTGGTTGTGTAAATTAACTTAATTTATCTCAATAGACTAGCACTAGCTGAAAACAGCTAAATATATTTCATGAAAATTTCCAAGAGAAATTAAACCTTTTTCACCTCATTTTAAGTTGTTGGTGAAATGTTTTATTCTTTTTACTTTTAACAACTCTTGTCGCTACTACTCCCTCTACATTTCTGCCATATCCACAGAGTTTCAATTACTATAGGATCTAGGAACCAAATAATTAATAGTAGTCATTTTCTTCCTAATCACAAAATTGTAACCAAACATATCAAAGTTACCTACTACTTTACGGGGAAACCTTGGCAAACCAGTAAAGTGCCTAAAACCACTATGACTTATTGTTAAAAAGTGTAGGGGACTACGGAAGACTGTGTCAAGGCCTAGCTAGGGTATTTCCACTTTCTCGGTGGCCTTGTGGAAAGCCCTGCTTGCTAAGTGGCTGGTCATTGTAGGACATGGCATGCCAGTTATAACTTGCTTTTAACTGGTTGAAACTAGCTTGTATGGCCTTAGGCCAAAGGGCGTACACCGCCCATGGACAGTCCCTCGCCTTTGGCCAAGGGGTGGACATAGCCTGTGGGAAGTCCCTTTTTGCATATGTATGAGTTGTTTTTGTATTGTGTCTATATAGCTGTATGCTCCCGGTCCCGCCTTTGGACTCCGACCCAGGCCAAGCTGAGCTTCGGTGCTGGGTTCCTCGCCAAAGTGACAGCAACGCCCGGGGTCCCCGTTGCAAATGTGTCACTTTACCTTCATTAAAGCCAAATAACTCACAGTGTATGTGGGCCTCGTTCTTGCAGAGCATCCAAGCACGTTACAAAAGGCAACCTAGTCAGCAAACTGTAAATTGATCATTCAGCAAACTCAGCTTGACCAAGGCAGGAGGAGAGGGGGTTTTGGGTGCTACTGAAAGGGCAGCTTGACCCTGCATCCTTCCTGATAAGACTCATCTTGAAGTTGTTGATATATGCATTTTAAAAAGAGCAGGAATGTTTATTGGGGTCTCAGAGCTGCAGACTCTGGAAAACTCACACCTGGTTAATCAATAGTCAGAAGGAACCTCTTGCTTGAAACTGCTTACTTGACAAGGTTTCTTTAAGGGATATGTCATTCTATTACTAATGTATAAATAAGGGGAAAAAGCTTGAGATAGTTGGACTCATTTGGGGACTCTTTTGGACTCTTCCTCTGGATACATCTTGCAGTCCCCACCGGTAGACGGAAGATTTGGCCACCGGAAGCCTGCCTCTGTGTCACTCGAGAGCCACACTCAGCTTTGGTAATTATCAAGGGTTGGGGGTGTTTTACTAACTTGTTGTGGATGTGTGTAAGTGCTTGAGACTAAGTAAAGTTTAGCTTTAAGTGAAAGCACTCTTGTGTTGTCCTGTTTATGCCAGCCATCTATCGGTTGGACGGCCGTGTCTCCCCTGATTTATTTCCTGACACCTCCTCGCACAGAGTAAAGTTACCAAGAGCTTTGGGTTGAACCCCAGCTAACGCTACAAGTTCACAGCATCCTGAAACATAATCTGCACAGTGTGATAATGTACTCTTTAGGCTTGTTGCTTTACATCCTGACCTCACCTTTTATGAGATATAAACATTGATGTGCAAGATATATAAATGGATTGTACCACTGGTGTTCTCATAGATGCTCATTGTATTTGTTTCAAATTAGTGTGAAGAAAGGGAGATGAGTGGGTCCAAACTTTCAGAAGGGTTTGGGAAATTATCAGTTCTCATCCTGCACATGCACTGTAGCATCATCTACACATGCTTTTGCCATACCTACACCATTTTATCTACTGCACTATATTTTACATAATTAAGGGCATATTAATTCTTATATACTGAACAGTTAATTTTTCTGTTCCATGGTTGGTCTGACATGGAATTAAAATTGTCTGCAAACATTTAGGGTGATTTCACTCAGCAAAGTTGGACAATACTGTATTTCAATAGTTTTGTTAATTCCTTTGTATGCCAAAAAGAATCATTTTATTTATTTAATAAGCAAGTAGCAAAAGATTAATACAAATGGATATAGGAGAATGTATATTCTATCATTTTAAAAAAACATTAATTGCCTCACACCCCACTCGCCCAGTTACTCGCCTCTTAAAATTGCCTGAGTGATATGGGACTTAGTAATGGCAGAATACAGATTATCTTTTGAGACAGTTGCATCTTTTTCCAGTTAAATTAAAAAGTCAAACTACAAGGGTCATGAGTGACAAGAGAATAGCCACATTAGTGCCTAGTAATTACCAAGATGTATTTATTAAACTACTAGCGCTGTTCATATTAATTAGGTAATTGAATGAAGGTTGCATATATAGCAAGCCCTACAGTTCAGAGGTACTTAATAGAAATACAAAGGTATGCCATTAATTAATTCTCTACAACTTCACAGTATATCCATTCTAGCTATACTATCCTTTTAGAATACTAAATTTTAAAAATACTAGCAGTGTTGAGGTACAAATGTTATTTCCTGCAGATTGAAAGAGCACAGTTCTCAATTAATTGGGGGAGATGAACATGGCTCTAAATAATGTTTTTGCTTCCTCTAATCCAGGAGCCAAATCAGTCACTGATGTAAGTTAGTGCAGAAACAAGGCTGTTCTAATTTTTGCCAGAGGTTGGTAGACCACACTGAACTATAGGTCTACCCCTCCACCTCCAGAATTGTATATTTTGCATTTTTGTCATGGGACAACATTTTTTGTTGGTGAAAACAGATCTGTTTTCCAAACTCAGGGTAAAAGTGATAAGGCAATGAAAGACTGATTCTCCATTTGGTTAGAACATATTTATTTATTTATATATTTATTTTACACTAGCACAACTCTCAGAGTCAATGAAATAACACTGGCATAAAACCAAAGTAACAGAGTAGAGTTTCAGGCCTATGGTTTCCATTTTAAAAGATTAATTGAGCTATTCGACTTTTCCCCCTTACATCTTTTCTGGGGAAATATTTGTGATGCTCTATACCTCGGGGGAACACTCAGCACTCCCACGCTCACCCTTGTAAACTGATTGTGTGGTATCCAATGCAAAGTTTGTCATGCTGGGTGTCTTCAAAAGGCTCAAGATGCACTTAGCATTGTTGTTACAGTAATGTTATAGTAAATGTATAGGTTATAATTTCATGTATGTAGTTGTGAGGCTGAAAATCTATCCTCACGGCTTAAAATAAGCCCAGAAAAAAATTCTCCAAGAGCTGAGAGGCAGTTCACACCTCATCAGGGCATGTATGGGACAAACCCAACCCAGCCTCACAGGAACAAAGGACTCTGGCCCAGAGAGCAACAAAAGAATCTGTCGGACTCTCAAGGGAATCACCCCGCTTCCTTTGGGCAGTTTGGAACTGCAATGAGGTAATGCTCAGCTGACTCTGAAGAGGGAGAGCAAAGCCAAGAGGGAAGAAAGGAAATGTAAAAGGGAGAGATGTTTGCCATGCTCTTCCTCTGTTTTCCACCTACACCTACAGCACACCCAGTGACTGAAGCAGTGATCAAAGGAGAAAGCCTGGCAGAAAAGCAGACTGTGGTGAGAAGCATCTAAGTTTGTAAGGACATTGAAAGTGTTAAGATCAGCTTAGAATGCATTTTTCTTTTATTTCGTTTGACCACATCTGACTTGTTATGTTTTGACTTATAATCACTTAAAATCTATCTTTATAGTTAATAAATGTGTTTATTTATTCTATCTGAAGCAGTGTGTTTGGTTTGCAGTGTGTCAGAGGCTCCTTTTGGGATAACAAGCCTGGTACATATCAATTTCTTTGTTAAATTGATAAACTCATATAAGCTTGCAGTGTCCAGCAGGCATAACTGCACACTGAAAGACGGAGGTTCCTAGGGTTGTGTCTGGGACTGGAGATGTTGGGTAGTGTCATTCTGTTGCAAGTAGCTGGGAGCAGCTTACATGCCAGAGGCTGTGCGTGAACAGCCCAGGAGTGGGGGTTCTCACAGCAGAGCAGGGTAAGGCTGGTTCCCAGAGTCAAGGATTGGAGTCACCTAGCACATCACTGGTTCAGACGACACCGGAGGGAATGTCACACTATTTTATAGGCAAGATCAAGTTACAAAACCTGGCTAAAACAAGAGTTTAGTTATGGATGAGGATGACGTTTGTCATGTAATCTAATGGCCCCTACTGATTAACTAAAATTTGCAGAAGTAACTATCTAGGAGGTGGAAGTATCTTCTAATCAAACATCCATCTCTCTCTCTATCTTTCCCAATAGCACCCTGCATTGTGGCACTTGTAGCCATATCCATCTAGCAACAGTTGCTAATTAGGAAAGGGTCTCATCCTCTCATGGCTATTTCGCTACACCAGAGCCTTCTATGGTTGTTGCACAAAATTCATAATAGCATATACCATACATATGAAGGTGTTCGTCACATGATAAACTAAAGATCCATCTGATAAGTGGAATTTAACATGCACTTTTGAACCTCTCACCTGCACTCAGCTTTTCAGTGCACCTCTACTGGAAATACTTGAAAATTCCTAAACAGCTTCAGACCATTTCCTTTTATTATTTAGCTATTGTTTTTGAAAGCAGCCTGACGGGGAAATGTTTCCCTCTTCCATGATCTAGTGTAGTCATACTGTTGCCAAATAAAGAAAAGAAGAGTGCCCACACAGGGTTTTACTAAATCAGGGAAAGTTTGTTTATAGCCAAAGCCTTGGTCATCTCTTTTGTCCATCTTTTTACTGCACCTCGTCTTTTCTATTTAATTGCACAAGCTGCACTTAGCACTGAGGTATCCTAAACTGCTAGATGTTTTCTTCCTACTGTTTTCAAAATAATCAAATAGTATCAGCAAACCATTCAGGGATACCTGGCTGGGGAGCTGAGGGAAATGACTCATTTTAATTTTTCAGCCCCTGTAAAGCTTTGGCTCTACAACTCACATTTCATTCTCCAAAGACAAATATGTTTCAGTCCCAGGAACCTTACAAGTCTCTCCACAGATACTGAAGTTTCTGTCAATCACTCTTCATTGTTTGCCCCTATGAAGCAGTGTGTAAACAACATTTTCATAAATTAAGGCTCCTTTCAGCTTAATTGCTTCTTGTTCATCTCCTAGAGAGAGAATGAAAAAGTGTTATTCTTTTTCTGTTTACTGACTGTTGGCCTGTTTGCTTGAAATGTGGCTATTGTTGATGTGAACAATAGCTAAAGACAATGAGACACCATTTTATAGTTATATTCTCAGATCAATTACTCATAAAATACAATCCTTTTCACTGCTGTATTTTTCAACATATTATAAGGCATTACCATAGGTGTTTATTTGGCCTATCCTGAGCGAAAGCAGAAACAGTAATGCTTTATAAAAAAAAAAAAAAAAAAGATTTTAAATGGTTCTTTATGCAAAATGCAACTTTAAATTTTAAAAAAAAATGTTGGCGTGAGAGATGTAGGCTTTCAAGAAGAATTATAGTCTACTGTCACAAAAAAACTGTGCTCTCCTTATCACCTAAGCAGGTATTTCAAGGCACATAGTAAACTTCTAATGTCCCTGTTTAGGGAAGGGAAGATGGTAATTTCATTAATGCATAGGCCTGCTTATAGGACTGTTGAATAGTTTTTTTTTTAAAAAGGTGACTTACAATTCTTTTGTGAAAAACAGCACATTCAGGTCACTTCCACATGTGGGCATATATTATGCACAGTTCATAAGTGTTCAGAGAGGCGTAAGCTATTCATTAACACCTTTAAGAATCTTGACAAATTTCAAGATAAATTGGAACATTTTTACCAAAATATATAATAGATTGTTTGTTATTAACATCTTATTTTAAAAGAATAGAACATATAGTTAGGGAGCGGAAAAATGACATACAACTTAGCTGACCATCATCATTATGAACAGCAAATAGAGACTAGTCAAAGCAATCAGTTAGCAAGCAACTTCCTGGCTGAAATTGTTTGAATTTTGCCAAGTCATTTAGGCCTAAATTTTTGAAAGTTCTTACCCAGTTTTAGAGTGGCCATTTTGAGACATGCAAGGTAAAATCATGTCTCCATTAAAATCAAAGGCAAAACACCTGTGGACTTCAATGTGTCCAGGATTTCTCTTGCATAGTCTGATATTCAGAGATGTTGAGCACCCACAGCTCTCACTGAAGTAAATTGTAATTGTGGCTGTTCAGCATTCCTGAAGATCAGGCTTTAGAAAACTCAAATTGGCAACTTGAGTATCATGGTGTCCTGGAATAGGTCACAGCTATAAGTGCCAATCTCAGTTTGTACTGTGAGAAAACTGAGCAGACACACCCAAACTGGAGGTATAATTTATAAGTAGATTTCACCAGACCAGTGACAAATGGGGAGTCCTGGATCACTACATTAGTTTTACCATGGAGCCATAGACAGTTGCACTTAGGCTCGCTAGCCCCCAGTTTGCCACCCAGACTGTGTGTGGACTTTATAATGAGAGATTATTAAAAGCAAAACCACCACATACTAGTTTCTTCCAACCCCAAATGGCCAGTCATTTTTCCCAGGTAAAGGTATACTTCAGATCTCACCAAAGATATTGCTGAAGTTTATCATATTAAATTAAAGATTTATTAACTAAGAAAAAGAAATGAGCATTGTTGAAAGGTAAAGCAGGTCAATCCATTATAGGTGAATTAAAGTTTGTAAGTCCAGTATGATAGCAGAGGTGCAATAATTTGCTGGTTTCCTATAGTCACTTAACATTACCCAAATATGATTTTGGTGACCTCTGGCTTGTATCTGGAGTGCCCCCTGACAGCATCCAAATGGATCAGAGATGTAAGATTGTTCTCAGGGCATACTCTTATAGATGAAAACAGACAGGCAAACATTCCTAGCACAGCATGGATCCCTAGACTTCCCATTGTTGGACACATAATGATCCACTCTTTGTTTACAGTTCTAAGGCCTCAATACCATTTATTGGGCCATTTAGTGATGTAAACACAATGCAATGGCCAAAAACAATTCTTCATTAGTTTTATACCTCAAGTAAAGTCACATCTAAATGCTAACACAAACCTCTGATCTAGGGTTCATTAAGCACAGTGTATATGTATGTAAGTGAAGCCAATAGCACTAATATTTCTTTGAACTATTCTATCAGACAAGTGAATTGGCTTGATCCCATTACAATGCCTCTTGGCATTCTTTTGGTTCCTACCAGCACTAGTGAATTGGCTTATGTCAACTGGCCCATTTAACATCTCTTTAATACCCACACACAAGTGAATTGGTCCATGTAACACTTCTTTGAAGTTGTGACCTGAACTAGCGATCTGTCAGTGCCACACCAAGATGAGTGGGCTATGTGAAAATTTAGGCTTGATATGATCACTCTTTTTTAAATTCTTCATTTGTAAAATAGACATAATAGCATATAGCTTCATTACAGAGGTATTGAAAGGCTACTAGTAAAATTTTCAAAAGCACCAAAGTGATTTAAGAACCTAAGCTCAATTTTCAAACTTGACTTGGGAACTTAGGGCAAGATTGTTAAAGGTATTTAGGTACATACGGATGCAGGTAGACATGGCTGAATATGCTTTAAAAATCTGAACCTTAGATACCTAAAGGCCTAAGTCACATTTGAAAATGAGTTAAGATTTTATGCCAGCGAATATTTTATTTTGAATATTTTACCTACATTCCTAAACATTTGTAAAGCCCTTTGAGACCCTGGCATGGAAGGAGCTGTGGAGTGCAGTATTATATGGAATGTAATTATTTTACTTCCTATCAATTAGGTAATATTTGAATTTATTTAGGGAGACATTAAAAGGATAGCAACTTATTTTTAAACTTAAATAGTTAATAGGAACACTATAAAAATGAATTATTCTAGTTGGGGATGTTATCAAGTTGTTCCAGTGATAATTGCTGAAATTGTATGTAGTTTAAAGGTGACGTTGAACTGAAATAGATTTCTATAAATAAATCAATCTGTTTTTACTACATCTGTTAAGTATGGTTTATTACTAGATAAAAACGACTGCCATTTACTTATTAAAAATTGGATAAAAAGAGAAACATATCTCCTTATAATCCCCATCACTATTTCCCAACCACTGGCTGAGGTTGTGGACTTCCTTATTAGTGAAAGAAAGAGCAGCGGTCATGACACAGAATGAACATTATTTTAGAAAGACTGATTTTGCTTTTCAGTTGGACAGAGTTCCCTCACTTTGAGTTGAGCAATTGTATACACCCAGGACACAGGTTACCTTCATATTCACCCTGGGATGTCTTTGGGTTTCCCATAGGAACATATTGATGGAAACTGCATGTGTTTATCTAATGAAAATAATTTCATCTATATGTATTATCACAAGAGCTTATGTGCAATATTTTACTGCTGATTTTGAAATAAAATGTGTATACTGACTAAAAGAACTGTCAGAGCCTGTAATTAGTGTTGTTGGCTTTTTTTAATATTTTATTTTCTGGAGTGGGATCAACATTTCCAACTCTCTATTGCATAACAATCTATATGTATTTATCAATATTCCTGAATGCCACTTCATTGATAGCAGGGTTTTGCAAAAGACAAAATTATTAATATGAGACAAATTAGAAATTAGTAATGATGGAGCAAATTACGGCTTTTATAAAGACACTAGTTAAAATGAATGTGAATGTGACCCAGCAGTAATTGGAAACTTTCTGAGTCTGAATCTCTAGCATAAGAGGAGGAAAAAATCCACAAACTATCAAAAGTATAGACAATCAGACTTTAGTGTACTTTTAGAGATACCTGGTATTGTGTTTAAACCCAAAGCTCATGGTAACTTTATTCGTTGCAAGGCAATGGCAGGAAATAAATCAATGGAGAAAAAGCTGGATGAAAAAGCTGGAAGAGCACAAGTCTATGGGGCCAGATGCACTGCATCCGAGGGTGCTAAAGGAGTTGGTGGATGTGATCGCAGAGCCATTGGCCATTATCTTTGAAAACTCATGGTGATCGGGGATGGTCTTGGATGACTGAAAAAAGGCTAATGTAGCGCCCATCTTTAAAAAAGAGAAGGAGGAGGATCCGGGGAACTACAGGCCAGTCAGCCTCACTTCAGACCCTGGAAAAATCATGGAGCAGGTCCTCAAGAAATCAGTTCTGAAGCATTTAAAGAGGAAAGTGGTCAGGAACAGTCAGCATGGATTCACCACGGGCAAGTCATGCCTGACGAACCTAATTGCCTTCTATGACAAGATAACTGGCTCTGTGGATGAGGGGAAAGTGGTAGATGTGTTATTTGCTTGACTTTAGCAAAGCTTTTGATACAGTCTCCCACAGTATTTTTGCCAGCAAGTTAAAGAAATATGAGCTGGATGAATGGACTATAAGGTGGATAGAAAGCTGGCTAGATTGTCGGGCTCAACGTGTAGTGATCAATGGATCCATGTCTAGTTGGCAGCCAGTATCAAGTGGAGTGCCTCAATGGTCAGTCCTGAGGCCGGTTTTGTTTAATATCTTCATTAATAATCTGGAGGATGGTGTGGACTGCACCCTCAGCAAGTTTGCAGATGGCACTAAACTGGGAGGAGTGGTGGATACACTAGAGGGTAGGGATAGCATACGGAGGGATCTAGACAAATTAGAGGATTGGGCCAAAAGAAACCTGATGAGGTTCAACAAGGACAAGTGCAGAGTCCTGCATTTAGGATGGAAGAATCTCATGCACTGCTACAGACTAGGGACCGAATGGCTAGGCAGTAGTTCTACAGAAAAGGACCTAGGGGTTACAGTGGACAAGAAGCTGGATATGAGTCAACAGTGTGCCCTTGTTGCCAAGAAGGCTAACGGCATTTTGGGCTGTATAAGTAGGGGCATTGCCAGCACATTGAGGGACATGATCATTCCCCTCTATTCGACATTGGTGAGGCCTCATCTGGAGTACTGTGTCCAATTTTGGGCCCCACACTACAAAAAGGATGTGGAAAAATTGAAAAGAGTTCAGTGGAGGGCAACAAAAGTTATTAGGGGGCTGGAGCACATGATTTATGAGGAGAGGCTGAGGGAACTGGGATTATTTAGTCTGCAGAAGAGAAGAATGAGGGGCGATTTCATAGCTGCTTTCAACTACTTGAAAGCGGGTTCCAAAGAGGATGGATCTAGATCATTCTCAGTGGTAGCAGATGACAGAACAAGGAGTAATGGTCTCAGTTTACAGTGGGGGAGGTTTAGGTTGGATATTAGGAAAAACTTTTTCCACTAGGAGGGTGGTGAAGCACTGGAATGGGTTACCTAGGGACGTGGTGGAATCTCCTTCCTTAGAGGTTTTTAAGGTCAGGCTTGAAAAAGCCTTGGCTGGGATGTTTTAGCTAGGGTTGGTTCTGCTTTGAGCAGGGGATTGGACTAGAAGACCTCCTGAGGTCCCTTCCAACCCTGATATTCTGTGACTCTATAGCCAGTTTGGCCTATAGATAGTTGATGCACCCAGGCAAACAAATGTGTTTTTACTCAAAGCTTCTATTTTATTTAGTCTCCAGCACTTACACAGCAGGTTAATACCCCAAATTAATCCCTGATTAATATTTACCCAGGGTTTAGAGGAGGTCTCAAGTGAATTTCTGAAGACATCCTATAGCCAGTTTTCCATCTGCTGGGGAACTTGGCAGGTATCCTAGTGTTCAAGTGTCCATGAAACTCAGATTTTTTCCTCTTTTTATATCCAATTTGTTAGTATTACATAGCTTGATCATCAAAATAGATAAATAAACAAACAAACTGCAGAGCAGAAGCTAAGTGAGAAATATTCCAGCTTATAGTGTGGAGTTTTCCATCAATTAACCATCTGTATTTCACAAAGCAATAGTTAACTATTGGCAGACTTTCCATCTTGTAAAACCGCATGCTATGACAAAAAGCTCAAGTCAGGGGAGCACAAGGTCATGTTTACTCCTCATGGTCACTCATATCTCCCATCCCCACCTAGTCTGTTAGTTGAGTTAAGGCTTCAGAAATGGCCTTTCTCGTTGCTTTTAGCAATGAACATAACAATTGGCATTCCAGCTACGGGCAGTTATGTAAGCATGTTAATGGGTTCTGGGCTATCAAAAACTTTCCCTTCCAAAGTCACCTCCTTGAAGGTCACCTCCTTTTAAAAGGGGGCTTTCACATAGCCATAATCAACTCCACCAAGGTTTATGGTTGCACCAGAGCTGTGATCCAATGAAAGCTCAAAGCTCTCAGATGAGATTGATCAAAAAATTTTTTCTTCTTGTTGGCATCCCAAAATCATATTAGCTGAGTGATGACTACAGGATGGCAAGTTACACATACTCCCCTTCTAAGGGTGAGGGCAATGGTGGCCGAAGCCACTGGCTCATCTGTCCGGGGACTTGGAGTTGCCAATTTTTGCACCAGGTCCAACATGTCATCAGGCTGAAAAACAAGATAATTATTACCTGTAACACTGAAATTACTACAATGAGATTCAGGGCCAAATTTAAGATCCCCATGCCAGTGAGATATCATCCCAATAATATCTTCCACGATTGGAGTTTTAGATCCTGGCCAATTCTTGCAAATACATGTTTAATTTCATTGGTGTATGGTAACCATGACTTTGCATGCCTCCTTTTTGGCAGTGTGCAGCTGGCTCTGTAAGTCAGGTTTACAAGCAACATTTGTGAAAGTTAAATTCAACCCAAGGGTTACAGCTTTCACAGCAGAGTACAAAGCATATGTCTCTTTTAACTGATTATTCTTAAGTTCAAGCACTTGAAATTCAAAATCACATCCCCAAATTGCTATAATGTGACAAAAACATGTATTCTCATGAGGATCATGATCTACTTTATGCATGTAATTAACAAGAAGCATAGGATATCAGCAAATGAGTTAATAGCATGGTGGCATTTCCCTTCAGTTGTTTCTAGACACACATTCTGTACTTGTAGGGCATTTTTGTTGCATTCTTGTCCAATTCCAGATTCCTTTAAGCCAGCGGTCGGCAACCTCTGGCACACGGCTCGCCAGGGTCAGCACCCTGGAAGGCCGGGCCAGTTTGTTTACCTGCCACGTCGGCAGGTTCAGCCTATCACGGCTCCCATTGGCCACAGTTCGCCGTCCCAGGCCAATGGGGGCGGCAGAAAGCGACGCAGGCAAAGGGATGTGCTGGCCGCGGCTTCCTGCCACCCCCATTGGCTTGGAGCGGTGAACCGCAGCCAGTGGGAGCCGCAATCAGCTGAACCTGTCAACTCAGGAGGTAAACAAACTGGTCCTGCCCACCAGGGTGCTTACCCAGGCGACCCGCATGCCAGAGTTTGCCAACCCCTGCTTTAAGCAGATTTCAATATCTGTAGCCTTGTCTCCCCCAGACCTTCTTGTCCAGTGTTAGGGGGTGAAAGGGATTGTTTCTACCTAAAAATAACTGGCTTTTCCCGGGTAAACACATGTTGGCTTTCTACAATTAAATAACAGCCTATCTCTTCCCACCCAGTGTCAACTGTATCCACATGGGTAGCTTTTATTTCCCCCCACTAACTAATCCGCTCCTCCACTAGCCCCTTGTGTTTACATGAGGATGGTGTGGTTGCCACCAAAGTGGTAGGGATTCCATAGTCACCAGCATAGACCATTTGCAACCCAAATCATGATACATTGCCAGTTCTCACTCATTCCCGATGTTAATATTTACTTTGTATAAATCCAACACTTTCAATTTTATTGAAGTGGGGCCATATCTGTCCAAGGAGCCTAAGGAAGTGATTTGTTCTCCCAGGATGTTGGGATCGGTAGTGATGTCAAGGGTATTGTTCACTTTACATTGCACTGTTATTCATGGATAGTATCCCCATACAGCAAACACAACAGGTTCTTGATTCACATCACCAGAGGAACAGGTCTGCAATCCAAAGGCCAGCAAAAGCAGCACACAGGAGTGCATTGTCTCATAGATCTTCTAGTATCTACACAATTAATTATCTAAAACACAAAACAAAAATAAACTTTTCCCTTCCCTATGTAGCAGGAGGTATCACTGAACATTTAAGCTAAATTTATTAACTTTTACTCAGATCCATCCATGCCTAAGTCCCTCTTCCTCTTCTCCTCTTTCCTGGAAGGGGACTCTTAAGCTTTCAACTGTGCTTTGAGCACCTACTTGAGGCTCAGCAAATTCATCAGCCCTGATTTGCTTAAGGCCTGCTGGGGCTGGACACATTACTGTTGCTAATTTTGCTAGGGAGTACATCTTTTAAGGACAAAGGACAATCTCACCAGATATTCCCAATGCTGCAATTACACTGTCTCTTTCGGGCATTCCTGTCCACATCTTGAATATGTGGGCATGATGTTCCAGCCCATGGGAACCCTACCAAAATACAACTGCTTCCCTTGGAAAAAAACAGATTTGTAATAGCTGTCCAAAAGTAAAGGGATAACAAAGAAAGCATTGGCCAAATCTAAAACTGAAAACCACTGGGCCCCTCCTACAATGGAGGCCATCCCTCATAATACCCAGTCATCAGTAAGGTCACCCAATTAAGTGGGCAAAAATCGACTACCAGCCTCCAACTTTTGTTGTCATTTTTAAAGACTAGTCACAGATCACCATTATTGTGGCTTATCTAGTCCAGACACATCTAACGAAGTGGGTATTCACCCATGAAAGCTCATGCTCCAAAACGTCTGTTAGTCTATAAGGTGCCACAGGATTCTTTGCTGCTTTTACAGATCCAGGCTAACACAGTTACCCCTCTGATACTAGTCCACCAAAATTCCTTGGCCCTAAAGCCCATCGAGTGTTTCTTTCAGGCTGGCTTTTGCCTCTATTATTACTTCTGGGACAGAGGATCAAGGCTATGACTCAGATTTCTGCATCATTTTTAACATGTTCTTATTCTTGGCCTACACCTCACCGTGTTTTTCTGCAATTGCTAGGACTTCTGGGGGCCACGTGGGACACTCCAGATCTTCAGATGCCTTAAGAGCTGCTTTCCAGTAACTTGCTGAAATCTCCGCTGGTTCCCAGAGTGTGTCAGGGGGTATTTCCCATAGGACTTGTTAGCAAAATCAACTAACACTCTTAATTCTCCCAAGACATCAATTCCCAGGATCCCTTCTCCTCCAAAATCCATTGAACCAAATTGCCTTTTTATTTCTCCTCTTCCCTACTGTCATAGGTTTCACCCCCACTCTGAACCTTAGAGTATAGCTGTGGGGACCTGCATGAGAAGCCCTAAGCTTAATTACCAGCTTAGATCAATATGCTGCCACTATCCAAATATTTGAATCATTTGGAAAACTGTCTTCCCCCCCAAACCTTCCCCTCCCTGGGTAGCCTTGAGAGACGACTCCACCAGTTCCCTGGTGAACACCGATCCAACCCCCTTGGATCTTACACAAGGAAGAATTACTCCTCCCCTGCCCTTCCCCCCCCCACCAATCCCTGGTGAGTCCAGATCCAATTCCTTTGGATCTAAAAACAAGAAAAAATCAATCAGGTTCTTAAAAAGAAGGCTTTAATTAAAGAAAAGAAAGGTAAAAGGAAAAAAAAAAACCTCTGGGTGATAGCACACAAGCTGATCTCACAGACAACAGATTAAAAACACAGAGGATGTTCCCCTGGGCAAAACTTAGTACACAAAAGAATGCCCAATTTGATTATTCCCCTAATGCCAAGACAGGTTACAAAGAGAAAATAAACATAAACCTATTTATTTCCTTCCTTAATACTCACTACTCTGATAAGAGCCTGATTCCTTGATCTTTTTCACTCCTGCCAAAACTGAAACTGACTAAACCAAGGAAACTTCCCTCCTTCCTTTTGAAACATCTTGTTCCCCCATTGATTCCTCTGGTCAGGTGTCAGTTAGGCTAGGTGAACTTCTTAACCCTTTACAGGTAAAAGAGGAATTAACCCTTATATATCTGGTTATGACACCTACCCAATACAGAATGTTTTGGCAAAAGGAAACAGTTCTCTGTGCCTGATTAAACTCCAGCAAGGTTTTAACTCCAGCTGGAGATTCAAACAGGTTCTTATTCTGGGTACTAATCAAGGAGTAGGTGTCACCTGTATATAACAAATTCTATCCAAACACCCCTCCTTCAAATTCCACGAACTGTGAACCTCCCACAACCCATCAGTGTCCAAATCAGGGGAGCTGGGGGTGACTGGCCTCCCCACAGGGATGCAATGGGGAGTGCACTCAGGATCTATTTTGTCCTTCAGTTCATACCTTAGGAGCTATCTCCAAATTTCCACCCACCAGGGATCAGGGGCTCTGCTGCGACTTTTGTACTGCCTGTCTCCCTTTTCTTTCCTTTAGCCCCTTTAAGCTTTCAAATAAACTACAATCTTTGGGCCCAATCCTTCTTTTGTTAATCTATTGCTTTTCTCAAAACTGCTTTCCAGGCAGTAGTTAGGATCAGTAGCAAAGTAAATTTTCCTGTTGCTTGGCAACAATATTTTCAAGGACAGTAAAATACTTTTAGTAAAGTAAAGCCAGCTGTGGCTTTAACTCTTAACTTTCAAAACAAAAACACACAAAGGCAAAAAAAAAACAAACCCAGCAGATGGGGGAAGAGAGGGGAGGAGAGAGAAGAAGTGGAAAGGGGGAGGGGAAGAGAGTGTGTGTGAAGATTGCTTTGAGGGGAAGGGGAACTTAAGCCAAGAAAAACTACAGACCACAAGAACAAATATAGAAGTAAGACTCTGTGACTCAAAGCATCTAGGAACCCACACCCATAACTCCTCCAAGAAGAGAGTGGGAATTGCCACCATATCCACTGGAGTGAAACCAGGGGTGCCAGCAATGCTTTCCAGCCACCACAAGGCTGTGCTCAGGTTTAACATACCAACCAATTTCCCTGCAGCCCTAACCTGGGGAGAAGGGCCTGACCTCTACCCATTTTTCTCCTCCTTGGTTTCCCCCTTGGAGACCAATCTTCCTCACCATAGCATCTATGGGTATGGATGTCTGCAGCTCTTCCAGTGTTTCAAGCAAGGGACCATACAGGGATTTCCCAGAAGAATGCAAAGGAAATGGAAGCTTATAGGGATCATCCTTCTCATCATCATAATATGAAGGATACAAGTGAGGTTCCTTCTCTGACCCATCCCCCACTTCCCAGACTACAACTTCCCCTAATTGCAGCTGCTATTCCCTTCTGCTCTCCTAAGCCTGTCTTTTACATTCCCCATGGTCTGCCTGGCTCTTATCCTTGAGAATCCTTCAGTAACATTCTAAAAGTTTTTTCACTCTCCACTATCTGCTCTTTCAATCCAGACACTTGGATTGCTGCACCTGCTGCAACCTGTTATTCTCTCGCTTACCATCACACTCCTGCTTGTGATGGCAGCTGTTTAAAGGGCAGAGGAGGCAACGGGATCCCTGGGCCCTTTAAATAGCCTCCAGAGCCCCGCTGTTATTCCAGGGGTCTGGGGACTATTTAAATGGCCCAGGACTCCTCTGCTTCTACCGCCCTGACCCTTTAAATAGCTTCCAGAGCCGCACTGCTGCTATCCCAGGGCTGCAGCAGCGGGGGTCTGGCAGCAATGTAAAGGGCCTGGGGCTCCAGCAACTGCTGGGAGCCCCAAGCCCCTAAAATTGCCACCTGGGGAAGCTGAGCCACCATGGTATGGCACACCAGCTTACTTTCACCTCTGCTTGTTGATCAAAAAACAAAAATCAACCCATCACCCCAAACTGCTGAGCAGGAGCCAAATTAAGTGTGGAATTTTCCATCAGTTAACCAGCTGTATTTCACATAGCAATAGTTAACTATTGCCAGACTTTTCATTTGTAAAACCACATGCCTCATTAAAAAGCTCAAGTTAGAAGGGCACAGGACACCTCATTGTCACTTATATCCCCCCTTCTCCTCCTGGTCTGTTAGTTGTGCTAAGGCTTCAGAAATGGCCTTTCTAGCTGCTTTCAGCAATGAGTATAACAATTGGCATTCCAGCTACAAGCAGTTGTGTAGGCATGTTACTGGACTCTGGGCTTTCAAAAATTTCCCCCTCCTACATAGAATAATTTATATACTTGTTAATTTTTAAGGTGTCTGTGCCAGGCTGCTGGGCTAGGACTCCTAAGCTAGCCCTCTGTCATGCTCACTCTAATTAAGGTAAGTAAATTGGAGCTTGCTAGAGAAATTTGCACTTGTTTGAAAAACAATTAGCTTGGGCTGCATAAAAGCCTCAGAGGAAGGAAGCCAAAGAGGGCAGATAGAAAGGGGGAAAACCAGAGAGTGGGAGGAAAGTGGGAGTGCATCTCTCCTGGCTGCAGAGGCTGAGAAGTCCTTTACACCGAAACCCCCATGCTGTATATGGTGAGAAGGTGATGGAATTGCACCCTATAAATAAACTGCATTGGTTATTGCTGAACCTGCAGGTCTCTGAGTGGTTTATGGAGCAGAGGCAGGACCAAGGGAGGCCCTGCTACGCCCTGTTAGTGTCCTTAAACTGTTCAAATTAATGATTTTTTTGAGTACTTAAGATTTGAATATATTTGCACAGTGTAAATAATAATCTCACAGCTTTCACTATGTTTATAAATAGCAAAAGAGTAAGCTTTTAGATTTGGTCTGAAGTGCTTTCAGATGTTTGTTACCCAAACTTGAACTATTATCGCACTCTAGAGCAGGGATCGGCAACCTTTTGGATGCGGCCCAACAGGGAAAGCCCCGGCAGGCCAGGCCGGTTTGTTTACCTGCTGCGTCCGCAGGTTCAGCTGATCGCAGCTCCCACTGGCCATTGTTTGCCGTTCCAGACCTATGAGGGCTGCGGGAAACAGTTGGCTGAGGGATGTGGGTAGGAAGTGGCACAGGCCTAGGGAAACTAGTTTGGAACTACTGCTCTGGAATAATATATTAACAAGAGGTTTATATTAAAAATATTTACCTTTCAAGAGTTTTTTTTAAATTTACTGGCAAGGAAATTGAAACACAATATCCATATATTTTGTACTGACTTTCATATAATGCGACTTAGAAATTTAATTTCCCAAATCTGGTGCAGTGATATAAATACAACTCTCTTTATAATGAAAAGAAGTAATTTTTATACTGTACATATAACAAAACCAAAACACAACTGAACTTTCACTTCATGCTTTTCTCTCTACATGTTTTTTTTTTCATTCTTTGATCATATTTGTAAAGTCTACTTTCTCTGCTGCTATTCTCATATTAACATATAGGCAGTACAAATGTTCATCATTTAGTACAGAATATGTCTGTTAACTAGTCCATAATACAAACTGTGACTCCTGAGGGAATTCTGCAGCACCACCGCGCATGCACAGAATTGATGTCCCCCACCAATTTCTTTGTTTTCCCACAGAAAATGACTTTCTGATGGGGAAAAAAAGGGAAGCCACAAGAGCAGTCATGCAACTTTCTCCAGCAGTATGTTTCAGGTGCTCACAGCAGCTGGCAGAAAGGTAAATCACTGTAGGGCAGAGGCAAGGACGGGGGAACACCCAGCTGGTAGCTCATACACTGCACTGGTCTCAGTGGCTAGTCCCGGCTGGGCTAGGGAGGACGTGACTTCTTCTTCCCCTGCATAGCATATGGGGTTGGGTCAGACTCACACCCAGATTTACTCCCCAGCTCCAGGAAGCTCTGCAAACTCTTACCCTGCCCCCCATTTCCTGTACCCATTGCTCCTCAGCTGCAGGGGGAGGGATCCCTATAGGGGGAGCTGCTCCACCAACCACTGTGCATCTAGACTCCCTCATACCCAGACCCTCCTGCTGAACCTCACACCCATCGCAGATAGAGGAGCCCCACTTCCCCTGCACCACATCAATAAGCCACTCACACTTGGATCTCCACCTCACCTAGCCCCAACCAACTGCACCTGGATCACTACTGCACCAAGCCTCACCCCTCACATCATCTGGACCCCTCCACTGAGATCCGCACATCCAGACCCCCCCCTGCCAACCCCTGTCCCTCCCACACACAGACCCCCTGCTGAGCCTCAACCACCTTCACCTGGACCCTCCTGCAGCATCCTATTACCGTTGCATCCAGAACCCCCCAACAAGCCCCTGTGCATGCACAAACCCCCCCACACCAATGAGCCACCGAGAACCCTCTCAATCCACACCTGGATCCCTCCACACTTGGATCCTGCTGGCCTAAGCCTTCCTGCCCACACCTGGTGCACCTGGCATGGAGGGGCAGGGTACTGGGATGTTTCTGGGGCAGGTCAAGTCCTAGTGCTGTCAGGGTTGGGTGCAGCCTCACTGCTGAGTGTGTGTCCCAGGGGGAGATGCAGAATGATCTGTCACCTCTGTGCAGCCAGGGGCCTGCGCTTCCCAATGCCATGCTGAAGCCTCTACATTAATCTGACAAAATTTGCAGAATTTTAAAATATTATGCACAGATTTTTTGATTTTTTCCCCCACAGAATGCCCTCAGGAGAAAAACTGTGAATGTATGCATTCAGCTGTCATTAAAGTCAATGGGAGTCATGCACCTGTGTCCGAGAAGAGAGTTTAGCTCTTTATTTATGATTGGAATCTGTTTAGTTGTAAGAAGTACTCATCAGAGTCAAGTGATTATGGAGAGGCTATACAGTGCAATATAATTCATATCTTAATTGACATTGCTATAAAGCAAGGACCTTATCAAATAGGTTCATTCTATGGACACGTGAAAAAACTCACTCTTCTCCTTTGTACTAAAGTTTATCAGAGATGGCTGACTGGGTAATAGGACAGACCTTTAGTGCTTTGACTAACTGGATATGATATTAAAAAAATGTAATCACATGATTAATATCTTGCCAATCACAAAACATCTGTTTCACTGATTCCTTCTGTAACCTATATTAAATGGCTGGCCTTGCAAAAAGTCAGCCCAGGATTAAGAGAGCAAAAAGATACACTAAAACCATCTTTGCACCAGCACACTGCCAAGTAGTGGACACACGGACATCTCTGTTCATGTGCTTGGTTTTAATTGTGACAATGTTACACACAGTTTCAGTGAGGGGCATTTTACTAAGGTTTATCTGTTTTGTGTTCTATCAGTTTTACCAGCTGATTGTTATGATGCTCAACCATTAGGTGATACATTCCCTTTTAAATTTCAAGTTAGAATAGCCTACTTTGCTATCTCCATTTAGATGAATCACTATATCAGTTTGGATGCCATCTGTCTAGAAACGTAGGAAAGGAACTACCCCATACGTAATATCTATATCTATTCTTGTAGAACTAGGAATCATCCACTTCGCAAATAAATTAAAATAACTTATATACATCCAAACCATTTTCTACTATTCTAGACATTCTATGTTGATTTTATGTGCATAACATTAAATAATATATCTCAGCTACACTCATATTCCATCATGTACTATGGTGGCATAACCTAACTTGGCAAAATCAGAAGAATTTAATATAAACTATTTCTAAAATTACCACCTTTGTGCTAATTCTTTCTCACTTTCATGTAGCTAAAAACATAGGGCCTGAACAATCTGTGCCTGATGAGTGATGCTGTGACTTATCTAATCCCCATCTCAAAAAGTTCTCAGCACCTAGCAGAATCAGGTTCTTTAGATCCTTTTATTCTAAATGCAAACAGGTGTCTAAACATAAGTCAAATTTACACTGTCTAGATAAAGGACAGAAAGGGAAGAGGAGAGTTAAAGTATAAAAGAATAACATACTAAGACTAGGTGTATCAGGATCACAAATCCCATTGACTTTCAATAAAACCTGTGCTACTAAATCATATAGGACTTTCGAAAATCCCACCTGTAAGGAATGGTGTTATGTGTAAGGATAGCACTGGGGCATTGTGATCAGAAGAGAAAATGGAGATTACACAGCAAGTGGTCTGTATGATGGATTTTGGTGGTGACTTCAAAGGTCAGGATTTTCAAGAGTTTTTGTGCAAAACCAAAGGCATAAAATATATATAAAATCATCTACAGAAAAAACAAACAAACAAACAGTCTATAAGTGCAAAAATAATACAATGCGTAGGGAAAACAGAAACACAAGACAAAAGGAACACACAATAAAATATGAAACAGTCAAGTTAGAGTAATGGGAGAGAGAGTGTCAATCAAGGTAATAATTTAAATCCCAGGTATTTCCTTTGCACAAATGAAAGTCTAGTAAGATGAAAAACAAAAACCAAAGGACTAAAACAGAAGGCAAGAGAAAGAAAGGGTGAGAAAATGCAACCAACATGTACCCTCATGCACTGTTTAGATACTTTTAGAAACCAAGACAAGTCTTGGAACTGATGATTTAAGATAAAAAGAAAATTGAAATGAAAACCTTGGCTTTGAGGAAGCTGTAACCCAAACAGACTTCCTGCATAGAAAGACCAGGAAGACAACATCCCCAGCTACTGTAGGTTTCTTAATGCAGGAAACTGCTCCAGCGCAGCTATATTAAGATGTGCAAAATGTTTATATTGGATCTGTTTCAGCTTTTTGGAAATGTGAATGGTAAGATTATGGCACTAAGGCATTGGCTTGCCCCTGAAAGAGCACAGGACCTGGTGTTGGTGTGCTATCCCTTTTGGTGATGGGCTTGTTTAATGTGCTCCTAAGCAGCTCTGCTAGGTACTGTGGAAGGAAGATTCTCACCTCCACACTCACTTTTGGGGTGATTTGCATCCCCAAAAGCCCTAGCAGGGAGTAGTGCCTACACTTTCTGGAATACAAGCTTCTCACCTGAAAGAAGAAAGACTTCTCTGTGCATTCATAGTAGGTTCAAGAGCACCCTGAGCCAAAATATAAGAGGAAAGATCCTCAGCTGGTATATATTGCTAAATATTCATTCAGTGGAGCTACACAAATTTCACCAATGAGAAATGTGGTTTTAGGTCTTTTTAGAACTTTGTGAAACTTGACACTGAGTGTGCAAAGGTTCATTAGAACATTTTTCAGTTCCAGTTCATGTGGGCTTGCATTTTCTGTGTTTTGCTTTGTGTTTTGTCTTAAGAGTTAAAATCAGCTGATTGAAACCATTCCCACACAGAAGAATTTTCATATAGTCTTTGGTGGACATTAATCTGAACTAGGACTACTTACGGTTTGGTTCAGGTTCACCAAATTATTTTTGAATTTTTTTTAACAAAAGTTGTGTGTCCCTTCCTGATTTGGGATTTCCATATGAAAGCATTGTACATAACCTTTTCAAATAAAAACCTGGAGATTGAGACCCCTTATCTTGAAAAGCATGGTAGACAATATGATATGTTGCCAAATGCACCTTTTCTAAATAGGACCTCTAAAAATTATGTCATCTACCACAAATAACATCTCTTAGCCATTCAATATGGCCACTGAACTTGTCAGTACTGAATGGTACCATGAAGTGCTATACTTGTCATTTCTATATCGATAATCCTGCTTTCTCCCTTCTAAAACCAAATCCGGAAATGTACTAAACATACAGTGTGTTTTACACAGACAGGAAAATAGATATAGTTAAATAACAAAAGCTCAGTTGTTTCGCTCTTTTGTACAAAAGTGTGTCTGGAAAGATTTCTGACACTCTACATTGCACACAACAGCATGGTGTCTGTGGGTACCATAAAATTAGAGGTGTTTCCAGGACAGGACAATACTGAGGGGACTTCAATACATCTTTCAAACACCCCAGCCTTAGCTGCATAAACACAGGTCTGGTGTGGCCCAAGATTCAGATAGTTTAAGACTGAAAGGGACCATTAGATAATCCACTCTGACCTCCTGTATATCACAGACCCTCAAATGTCACCCAGTTACTCCTGTACTGAGACCATTAACTTGTGCTTACTACAGCATATCTTCCAGAGAGGCATCCAGTCATGAGCTGAAGATATCAGAAGAGGAAGACTCCATCATTTCCTCTTGTCATTTGTTTCAATATTTAGCACCCTCACTTAAAATGTGCATCTTACTTCCAGTTTGAATTTGTACGGCTTCAGCTTTCAGCCACTGGTTCTTATTATGCCTTTCTCTGTTCGATAAGCGAGCCCTTTAGTATCTTGCATTTTCTCTCTATGAAGGTACTTAGTTTAACCAAGTTTAATGGTTTAACTAAGTCACCTCTGAATGTGCCTGTGAACCAAATGCAAAATTCCCTTGTTATCTATCAATTCTGTGTTCTTGGGGAACCAGGGCACAGTATCCCTCCTGTCTGACTCATGAAGGACATCACCACCCCCCAGTCTCTGCTTGAATCAAAACCAATCAGAAGAAAGACTCACAAAAAGCAATGAAAAGGCAGTGGGAAACACACCCAAATCCCTGGGACAAGGGTGACAGGATTAAGGAAACTCCTCTATCCTTATTTGCATCGAAGATGGGACAGGGAAGCATCTCCATTAGCATATGGAATGGGGAACAGAGATTCCAAGGAAAGAACCACACTGAACTCTGGGAGCACAAAAGCAGGGAAGCACTGCATGATGGGTGATCTCTGCTCCAGGTGTTAATGAACCCACCTGCGCACACCCAGCTCAGTAGTTATCAGACCAATTCTGGTGATAAATCCTCTATTGGTATCCAAAATACTGAAGCTGCCTAATTCCATTGTGAGTTCCCTCCAAGGAACACCACCCATAGCCAGGAATTATAGTTCCTATTGTCTAGCCTGAACAAAACAACGTTGGTATACTCCCTTGAGCCATCAGTTTAACTATAAACAAATCTAGTGTTCTCCCTTGAACCATTGTTGTTTCCCTACAACAAAACCCCTATCCACGCTCAAGTAAGTGTTCTGATGCCTGGATCCAAAATCTGCATCAGTTCCATTGGGACTTCCTCTTCTCCTGACTGATCGTGCTGGGGGCTTTGCCTGTCTCTAGAACTCCGGACCCTCAGCTGCCACCATCAACTAGGAACCCTGACCGGTTCAAACTTCACAGAATGGTGAGAACCTCCACCCCCAGTCTGTTTTTTTCCCTACTCTAGGTATAGTTTTTTAACCAAGATTTGTGTGATCAGGTATCGTTTTCTAAACCTGACTTTTGTAGTCAGACTTAAGCTAGATTTAATATTGTAACTGTTTTGTTTGTTTGGCTCTCCTTTATGGTTATTACCTGGCAACAAATAACTTTTATGGTTAAGCTGATTGATTCCTTCCCTCCTTCTCTCTCTTTTGTGTTTTTGGCTTCCCCCTTTGCTCTGCAGAAATGCTCCCCTTACCTAAGCTAAAGATCCCTGCAGCACTCAAAACTCCTGTAGGGTTTGCTCATCATGAAGGTTACTACCAGAATAATTATAACGTGAAAGTGGGGATAGGGACCTGCTGAACCTGTGGCAGAGGAGCGTGGCAGTTTGGAAGTGCTGCTCGATCCAGCCTGCTCAGGAATACTCTATTCCGGTGCAGTGCCCGTGTCATATGAGAGTGGCAGCTTGGAAGTGCTGCTTGACCCAGCCTGCTGAGTTCAGGGACATATAAGAGGTCAGCTTGGAAGTGCTAATTGACCTGGTTCTCTCAGACGTGCTCCATTAATGTGTGTGTTTGTGTGCATCTGATTCTAGGACTGGAGGAACCCAGCCCGGGATACCCTAGGTCCTGCAGGATAGCTCCACTGGGAGGGGACTTGCAGGAAGGAGAGTATGAGAATGCAAGTGACACAAGCAGTACATTTATAGAATTATAGAACTCCCCCCCAGAAAAGTAATCTTAATAAATGAGCATGCCCCAAATTAACTGGCAAATCTGGCAACGCTCTATATGTTATATTAAATAGCATGCAAGAATTATTCTGAGCGTAGTAAGCATTCATTGTAATGTCTCTGAACCACCAATATTTGTTTTTTCCAAGGCCAATTGGTATTGCAGTTCTTTTTATGTAAAAAAAAAAAAAAGTTATCCGCATATGCCCTTTTCATCGGCATAAAAAAAGTTTCAGTGTTAACATAAACATTCCAGCAGCCTATGACCACATGAGTTTACTGCAATTTATGTGAAATTTAGCAGTGTGACCAAAAAAATAAAATTTTTCCATTTACAGAGACATAGCCATAAGCTTAACCAACTCAGAAATGACCACAGCTCCAGTTAACCTAGAGGCCCAATTTTACAATTACTTCAATTATTATCAAACTATTAATATGACACTTATTTAAACAATTAACACATCCTTTGACCCAATTGTACTGTGTCCTTCTGAGATCATACAAAGAGAGAGAATGATTATACATTTTATTCTCCCTCCCCCCCCCAAAGAAAAAAAATTTTTTTAAAAGATTTGGCTCTTTAAATGCATTCTTTCTTTGTTTTCCCTGATGTGAAAAAAAGCGGCAGCCAGTCTGAAGGTACGAGTTTTGCTCTTTGTAGCCAGAAGATATAATAAGATTCAGGGAAGGTTCAAGTTGGTTTTTATTGCATTAGAACCAATATCCTTACATTAAAATGCAACCATTTCAGTAAGACAAAATGAGACAAGAGAAAATTAAAAAAGCTATAGCTACTGCCTAACAACGTTGAGGTTATAGCCCAAGCAATGCTGATAATAGCAATACATATGACACAATTTATCTGGGTTTTCAGAAAGGACTTTTGTGAAATACAAAATGACAGGCTGCTGATTAGGCATGAAGCACAAGGGATCCAAGCAGCACACAAGAGCAGGTAAGCTGAAGACAAGGTCTTTGTAAAGGAAAGTGTTTACTTGGGTCTCTCAGAGGTCAGTTGTTACAGTCAGACCCCATTTATATAAAGGCTTTACAAGAAAAGGAAAAAAAAAAAGCATGGGAGTAAGTGACGAGTTCAAAAGGGTGTGACTGCTGCCCTACTGTCATCACAGTTGCCTAATGAACAATCATTCAGGGCTTGCTTGCTTACCCTTTACAAAATGTTTACCTTCTTTTAGGCACAGAAATTAGATGAAACTTAGCTCCTTTCTCTTTATTAGCTCTCATACTGCCCTCCTGTCTCCAGACTAAATCATTAATGCAGGTACAATCTAGCAGATTAGTTACAGCCCTATGATTACAGCTACGATTCTGCAAAACATTTAAGCACATGCTTTATTTTTATCATGAAAACACCTCCTTGGAAGTAAATGGGTCTGCTGATGTACTAATGCAGGGGTCGGCAACCTTTCAGAAGTGATGTGCTGAGTCTTCATTTATTCACTCTAATGTAAGGTTTCGCGTGCCAGTAATACATTTTAACATGTTTAGAAGGTCGCTTTCTATAAGTCTATAATATATAACTAAACTATTGTTGTATGTAAAGAAAATAAGGTTATTAAAATGTTTAAGAAGCTTCATTTAAAATTAAATTAAAATGCAGAGCACCTCGGATTGGTTGCCAGGACTCAGGCAGTGAAAGTGCCACTGAAAAACAACTTATATGCGGCCTTTGGCACACATGCCATAGATTGCCTACCCCGTACGAATGTTAAGTATGTGTGTAAGGGCTCAGCTGCATAGGGGCCTAGATCACAATATTTCTGATCCCAGCCATTTCTTGCCAATACAAAGATTGCTGCTCCAGTTACCATTTGGTAACTCATTTAAGAACTGTGCAAAGCATTTACATATCACCAACCAGAACTAGCAGAATTCTATTCTTTAAAAATACAGACATAGATATGTGCCCATAAACACCCCTCTACACCCACTCAGTTGCAATTTAAGCTCCCTCTATTTATTTAATTAATTAATTAATTTATAGGCATTTTTATGGTGCTCATCAATATAGCTATTGATTTAAACTGGTTCACTCTTATGCTTAAGAGAAGCAACTTATGTCAAAACTTGGTCTGGGCATATTTTAGGTAGCTGTTCTAAGAATTCCCACTAAAACTGCATTGCTCTTTCAGTTCTGCAACCACTGCTAGTACAGAGAAACCTTACAAAATTATTTGCCAACATCCATATCTCTGTGTAAATAAATAGATCTCTACAACTTCAGACACATTTTGTATTATCCACCTCCTTTGTCATATTGGCCTTGTTTCAGAAAAGCATCCCTATTCAGAAGAAAATTTAAGCACATGCATATGTCCAGTGATAAGCTGCCAAAATCTTAACAACCGGTTCCCTACCGGGTCTTCGACGGCACTTCGGCGGCAGGTCCTTCAGTGCCGCTGAAGACCCGGAGCAAGTAAAGGACTTGCCGCCAAAGTGCCGCCGAAGACTCAGAGTGCCGCACGGTGAGTACAAGTCCCATTTTTTACGTGTTTTTTTTTAGTCATCCCTTCCAGGGTCCTGATGAAACTGTTCGAATAGGGCCGTGCACTTCCTAAAGCCAACCTTGCACATCGGGATTGCAAAATTGTATCAGAGGCCGGGTAGGGAAGGCTGTGCCTCCCAAAACAGCCTGCCCCTCCCATCTGACCACCCATCCATGTCCTGCCCCTGACTGCCCCCCTCATAACCCGCAACCCATCAACCCCCCCTGCTCCTTGTCCCCTGACCATCCCCTCCCAAGACCCCCTCACCCTAACTGCCCCCCAGGACTCCACCCCCTACCCAACTTGCCCCTTTTCCTGTCCCCTGACTGCTCCGACCCCATCCACCACCACCCGAGAGACCCTCAGAACGCCCATGCCTACCCATCCCCTCTTCCCCGTCCCCTGACCGCCTCCTGCCTCCAGAACCTCCACCCCCTCCAACCACTCCCTGCCCCTTAGCCAACTCCTTCTCTGAGCCCTGGCCCGGCTCCCTTTCTATGCTGCTCAGGGCAGCATGTATGGATGCTGCACGGCCCGCTGGAGCTCACAGCCCCACCCCCTTACCATGTCGCTCAAAGTGGCAGGAGCTGCAGAGTTGCCCATGAGAAGTCCAGAGTGCTGGCGCCGGCAGCGCGGCATGCTGAGGCTCTGCGAGAGGGGAGAAGGTGGGGGAGGGGCTGGGGGAGCGTGCCCAGCTGGGAGCTCAGGCAGGCGAGATAGGACGGTCCATGGACCAGAGTTTGCCCACTCCTTTAACAACTGGTTCTAAACCATCTTCTAAATTTAACAACCGGTTCACACGAACCTGTGTGAACTGACTCCATCTCACTACTGCATATGTCCCATTAACTTGAGACTTAAACATATGCTCTTAGAGCAGCTACCATTGGCTTGGAGCAGCGAACTGTGGCCACTGGGAGCCGCGATTGGCCAAACCTGTGGACAGGGCAGGTAAACCAATTGGCCTGGCCCTGGCAGGGGCTTTCCCTGCACAAGCGATGGAACAAGTTTGGGAACCATGAGTTAGAGTGTTCCATCAAACATTCAGGATAACTAATATACATCAAGCTCACCTGCAAGGTAGTGAGAGTCAAAAATAAGAAATAAAAAGCTGCTGTGGATATCTTGATCATGTCAAGACCAACATGAAATCCCTTTCAAAAAATCAGTTCAATTTACTATTATACTGCTAGCTTTTAATACCGAGACACGGTATCTTTCATCAACTTTATTATAGTTCAAAGTTACAAAAAAAAAAAGCAATACAGCGGCTGAGCATGCACTTCAACACGGAGAATATACATAAGGTCATACAAGCAAATGACGTAGACAGGAAGTAACTAGACTATTAGCAGCCCATTTAGTTGGGGATTGGTCCTGCTTTGAGCAGGGGTTTGGACTAGATGACCTCCTGAGGTCCCTTTCAACCCTGATATTCTATATTTACTATACCATAAGTACAATAGAAATCAAGTCAGTATGTGGTGCAATTGTCAAGGTCTTATTCCCACTTTGAACTTTAGCATCCAGAAAGTGGGGACCTGCATGTACCCCTCTAAACTTAATTCCTAGCTTAGATCTGATAACGCTATCAGCAACCAAAATATAGTGTTTGGTACACTTTCTGTCCCCCCAAAACCTTCCCTGGGGAACCCAAGACCCAAATCCCTCGGGTCTTAAAACAAAGAGGAATAAACCATTCCCCCTCCTTCCCCCTCCCTGGGTTACACTGAGATATACACTGATCCAAACTCCTTGGATCCTAAAACAGAGAGGAATTAACCTTTCCCTCCCTCCTTTCCCCCACCTCCTTTCCCCCACCTATCCCTGGTGAGTTCAGACCCAATCCCCTTGGGTCTTACACAAGGAAAAAAAAATCAGTCAGGTTCTTAAAAATAACAGCGTTTAATTAAAGAAAGAAAAAGTAAAAATTATCTCTGTAAAATCAAGATGGAAAATGTTTACAGGGTCTCAGCTTTACATAGACCAGAGGGACTCCCTCCCCCCTAGCCTAAGTATAAGTTACAGCAAACAGAGCTAAAATATCCTTCCAGCAAAATACACATTTGCAAATAAAGAAAACAAACAAAAAGACTATTCCACCTTCTAGCTATTACTTACTATTTTGAGCATGAGAGACTGTTTTAGAAAGATTGCAGAACACTGGTTGCACGACTGGCTCCTCTTAATCCCAAGAGAGAACAAAGAACAACCCAAAAAGCACAAACAAGCACAAAAAGCACTTTCCTCCACCAAGATTTGAAAGCATCTTGTCCCCCGATTGGTCCTTTGGTCAGGTGTCAGCCAGGTTCACTGAGCTTGTTAACCCTTTACAGGTAAAAGAGACATTAACCTTTAATTATCTGTTTATAACAGCAATAAATCAATTTGTAAATAACCGGCAGGCCTGAAGGACAGGTGAAGCAATCACTACATAGAGCATGTCCAGGCATTGTTTTACTGGATTAGGGAGATGTTTGGTGCATATGTCATAAACAGATAGTTAAGGTGCTAAAGACAAGCACACTTCTGTGAGCTGTTTTCAGGTAAACCTGCAGCTGTGGGGCAGGTAATTCAGACTCTGAATGACCTGAAGCTGCCCACAAGAGGGCTATGGAAGCCCAGAGGGAGGCTCAGAAACTGAAACTGACTAAACAAAGGAAACTTCCCTCCTTCCTTTTGAAACATCTTGTACCCCCATTGGTTCCTCTGGTCAGGTGTTAGCTAGGCTAGGTGAACTTTTTAATCCTTTAAGGGTAAAAGAGGCATTAATACTTAACTATCTCTTTATGACAGTGTATTTTCATGGAGAAGTGTTTTAGTCTGGGGCCAGGTTTATGGGTATTAGTCAAAACAAATTAATGGAATGAGATTAGTCATTAGTTTTTTACTAAAAGACTTTGTTAAATACAAATAAATAAAAATATCTAAAGGCTGGAGAGGAAGGATGGTTAAGAATCAGGACACAAAGTGCAACACTTCAGTTCTTCGCACTGCTACAGACTTCCTGTCTGACCATGTGTCATAAACAGATGGTTAAGGGTTAATGTCTCTTTTACCTGTAAAGGGTTAACTAGCTCAGTAAACCTGGAACACCTGACCAGAGGACCAATCAGGAGACAAGATACTTTCAAATTTTGGTGGAGGGAAGCCTTTGTGTGTGTGTTTTTTGGGGTTTTGTTTTGCTCTCTCTGGGGGCTAGGAGAGGCCAGACATGCATCCAGGTTCCTCAAATCTTTCTGAAAAAGTCTCTTCTGCTAAATTTAGTAAGTTTTAGTTAGAAAGGCGGTTTAGTCTTTTGATTATTTTCTTTATTGCAAATGTGTATTTTGCTGGAAGGATTTTAATTCTCTTTGCTGTAACTTGTATATTTAGGCTGGGAGGGGAAATCCCTCTGATCCAGGTGAAGCTGAAAGACCCTGTAACATTTTTCCATCTTGAGTTTACAGGGATAATTTTCACTTTTTTCTTTCTTTAATTAAAAGCTTTTTCTTTTTAAGAACCTGATTGATTTTTCCCTTGTCTAAGACTCAAGGGGACAGGGTCCGCACTCACCAGGGAATTGGTGGAGAAAGGAGAGAAGGGGGGAGGAAAAGCCTGATTTCTCTCTCTGTTAGGAATCTCTCTCTCTCTCAGGGAGTGGGGGGGGAAAGGAGGGGGGAAGGCGAATTTCCTCTTTGTTTTAGATTCACGGAGCTTGAATCTGTATAGTCTCTCCAGGATAACCCAGGGAGAGGACGCCTGAGAGAGGCAACGGTGGGGGAAAGGGTTTACTTTCCTTGTGTTAAGATCCAAGGGGGTTTGGGTCTTGGGGTCCCCAGGGAAGAGTTTGGGGAGTCAGAAAGTGTCCCAAAACACTATATTTTTTGGTGGTGGCAGCTCTATCATTTCTAAGCTAGTAATTAGGCTTATAGGGGTTCATGCAGGTACCCCATCTTTTGGATTCTAAGTTTCAGAGTGGGGATACTACCTTGACACCATGCACAAATTATTTAGGGCTAGACTGTGGTCCCCCGTATGTGGCTGCTTAGTGGGAGTAAGGGGGATGGCTCAGTCCTGTTTGTATGGCTTATGTAAGGAAGCAAATTTCAGCTCCTGCAGTCAAGGATGGAACGGGCTGCAATGAAGTTGTTTCCTTCAGGAAGAAACTTGCTGATAAGAAGGAAGGGAGTCGGTAAAGCCATGGTACTCACACACACATGGCTAGCAGAGGTGGCTTGCTGCATTGGGAAAATATGTTGCACCCCTTTCCCTCCCTTCAAAAGGGTTGTCATGGATTTCTCCCTCCCAGCACAATCCCAGAGTGTGGAAGGCATTGTACTTTGAAGACAGAATGTTTCCCGATACTACGTCGGATTTACTCCTGTTACAAGGTTATGGCTAAATACCACACGTTAGGCCTTATTCTCTCTGTGTGCCTCAGTTCTCTATCTATAAAAGAGGGAATAATTCCCTGGCTCTCAGGGGTGTTGTGAGGACAGATTCATTAATGTATGTGAGGAGCTCACTATGGACACTATGTCAGAATCTTGATAAAATTCAAAATATTGCAAGTTCAGTCATAACATGGAAGCTGCATTATACCTTGAAGCTCAGTGAACTAAACAGAAAAGTGCAGTTGAGCAATTCAGCATGAGTCAGGAGTGAAATTTACATGAGTAAGAAATCATTTAGAAGCTATTGGAGCAGCCAGTTAATAGGACAGTCAAATTCCTATCAGGTACCAGAGGGCAGCAAACCAATCAGTGAGTCAGCAACACGCAGCAGTAGCTATGGCGACAGAAACAGATAGTTCACCAAGTGGAAAAGAAAGATATCTTGTCAGTGGGTAGGGCCCAAGGCTATGAAAATGACACGGTCCCAAAAGTGCCACCTTGCTGCCTGCCTGAGTGTGGGTGCTTATGGGGAACAGGAAAGAAGGACAGCGGAGTGTGGTTCAGGATGAGAAGTAGGGTCTGCATGTGCCTCCCCAAGTGAAGCGTTGCCCTCACCTTTCTGTGGAGTTCATGATTGCTGTCTTCTCCTTGCTAGAGTCTCTATGATTCTTAGGGGAACATAGAGTTATTGTATTAGCCACACTGCAGAAATTTATTTTGTCTTTTTCAAAGTGCTTCTTGGTGACTAAATGTGATAAATAATAGCCATCCATATTACAAAAGAGGTTTATCAAAATCATTTCCCTTTGCTTCATTCATATCGATGTTCTGCTTTTGTTTAAGTCTTTGTGTTTGAGCCTATAGAAAGGCAAAGGTTAAAATGATCCATTGTTTAAGTGGTGTTTTTGTTCTGCTCTGGCCATCTTAATGCTAAACTGTGATAGCAGAAAGAATGTTCCATGATAACTACTCTGAAATAGTCCAGAAACAATAAGGCAGAGTTTTTAGAGACTAGTAAATAATGTAATAGCTGGTGATTTAAGTATTTGAGGTTACCAAAGTTTTAGCTACCTGGAGTAGCATGATGTCCAGCCTTGATACTTACACAGGTAATCAGCTGCCCTGTTGGTGAACCTGCATTTAATTTAGGTTTTAAATGTATGGAGCTTCTGAAAAGAAAAAAATGTAAAAGTGTTGCAGACTTTGCTGAGCTCTCTTGAGAGTAACAGGTCAATGAACTCAGATAGGGTCATGCTGGAGACAATGGAGAAAGTGACAAATAAACATAATCTGAAGAGTGGCATTTTCTCTGTCTGGTAATGCTGTCTGCGGTTCACTCAGGATTAAATAATGTATGATGTGAATGGTGGGGAAAAAAAATCTTCAGCTGTATATTACACCCTTTTCAAATGGATTTGATGAAGGGCTTTGCCAGAATGTTATACCTTATTTCTTTGACTGTTTGAGATTAGTACAGAAATATTTTTATTTTAAAGGCCATGGGTGACCAGTAGCATTGCCAGCCTTAAACCAGATGGGACTGGAAGTATTTTCAGTGAAGGGTCCACAAAAGTGGAATCTGCTTCCACCATCAGTTTGCCAAACCTTTAATCTGTTATTATACGGGTCCAATCTTTTCTCCCAGGCTTTGATGATTAATGGATTAGCAGAGGTGGGAGAAATGTCACAATCTCTCAGAGATCTAGTCTTCCTTCAATCATTCATTATATTTAAAAGCAGTGTTGCATGCTCTTCAGTCATGTTGCCTGGATGGACACAAACACCCCAGCACACTGCTTCCAACTCTCCCTAGACCCACAAAGGGATGCATGCTCTGACCCTAACTGGTACTGGCTGTGGGGCTTGCTCAGTGATTCATGGAGTCAGTGGATTGAGTCAGATCTGAGAACTTCACTACACTGTGCCTGGTACATTATCATGAACCACGGTCACTCTGACTGGTGCAATGGTCCTCAGTAGAATATATATGTTTGATGACAAAGGTGGGAGGAAAGTTTTAAACGGGGGTTGTCAAAGTTAGACTCAGGACTCACAGTTTGTCAGACCACTCTGTTTTATTAGCACAGCGGTCTGCTAATAACACCCAGATAATGTGAGCACCATGCAAGACTGCTAATAACACCCAGATAATGTGAGCACCATGCAAGACGCAAACTATCTAATTTATACAGATAAAAGGGCGAGAGAACTTAACAAGATAAAAAAGGAAGCAGAATCTGATAAGTTTACCTGGGCTAGGCATGCATATTTTATTTCCTTACTAACTATTACCGATCTTCTGTTAATGTTTCACCATTAGCACCATTGTTTATGCCTAATGTTTCTTTTCCTGGCGCCTGTATTTCAACATTTCTTATTTCTGCTTAAAGGTACATACAACATTTCTTAAATCCATTTTTATTTTTACAATATAATTCATTCTACTTTCACAGGGTTTAGAGGGGTGTTTGGTTTTGGAAATTAGTTCTAATTGTTATTCATAGTATGTATAAAGTTTGAACAATGAGCAACTTTTATCAGATAAAATAAATAAATTAATTTGACTGTTGATGTTTTATAGTTTAATTAGAATGAGTGTCAGATCCAGTGAAACTATTTTAAAATCAGTGGAGGCAATGGAGTTGCATCTGATTAAACTAGCTTTGGCCCTTAAGAGTGTTTCCAATCAACTCAGTATCTAATATAATGCTAATTTGCAATTCCACAGTGTCTATCATTTGAGGAGCTCACAGCAATTTATAAATATTAGCTAATGAATCATCAAAATACTACTCTGAAGTAGATAAAATATTTTCCTTATTTTACAGATGGAAAAGTAGAGCTGGTCAGAACCCAGATTTACTGTTCTAAAATTTTCATTTTTTTCCCATTCAGATCAGAACAAATGTTTTGAAATTTTCCACACAGTGAAATTACGTCTAATTTCAAAAAAATCTAAACATTTTGTTTTGATCCGATAAGTTGAAAAGTTTTGTTTTGACTATATTGACTCAACTTTTATGTTTATAATGTAAAATGTTTTGACTGTTATAAGTTTATATTTTATATTTTATTATATAAATTAGTAATTAGTTTTGAAATTAGTATTCGAACTGGTACTTGGTATTTGGATGGGTACATGATATTCTAGAATCTAATTAGCAATTGTTGGTTTGGTAATTGGTATTTTAATTAGTTTGGTACTTGGTTTGCTCAAATGGTATTATAACTTGTGATTTGTAATTGTTATTCCAATAGATAATAGGTACTTGATTTAGTAATTGGTTTGATAACATAACATAATATAATAAAAAACTGGGCAGCCTGCCAGGCTGAAGCTCAAGATGCTGCTCAGTCAGGGAGCTGTGGAGTGTAGGAGCTGGACAGCCCGGGGAAACTTGATTCTTTGCCAGCCAGTCCCCATATCGAGTTTTCTTGGAATTGACGTGTTCCCACAGAACATTTTGATTTCATAAACAGCATTTTCTGATGGAAATCTGTTCAACTGGGGAAAAAAATTGTCCACCTCTTTGGGAAAGTGGGAAACACAGGAATTGCTATAATGGATCGCACCAATGGTCCATCTGGTTCAGTATTCTGATAAGTATCACCTGGGATGAACTGTCTCAGAGAAAGTTCTCCATACCCTTCCAAAACCGGCTTATGCCTTGAAACATGAGGGGTTAGAAAATCATGGAACTGTAGGTCTGGAAGGGATGTTGAGAAGTCAATAAGCTTAGCCTCTTGTCTTGAGGCTAGATCAAGTAAGTCTTGAATATTTGTGTTCAGCCTCTTCTTAAAATCCAATGACAGGGATTCCACAACCTCCTTTGGAAGCCTATTCCAGAGCTTAACTTCACTTATAGTTAGAAGGTTTTTTCTAATATCTAACCAAAATCTCCCTCAACTGCAGATTAAGCCCATTACTTCTTGTCCTACCATCAGTAGACATGGAGATCAATTGATTACTATCCTATTCATAACAGCCTGTATAATATTTGAAGAGTGTTATCAAGTCCCCTCCCCAGGTCTTCTTTTCTCAAGACTTAAATATGCCCAGTTTTTTCAACCTTTCCTCACAGGTCTATTTTTCCACTAGAAGTATGCACAATTAAAGTCCCCCATTACCACTAGATTTAGTGTTTTAGATATTTCTGTTATTTGTTCTAGTTATGTCTGATCCCCTGCTTGTCGTGATTTGGTGGACTATAGCAGACTCCTTCCATCATGTCTCCTCGATTTACCCCCCTTTTATCTTTAGCCAGATAAAGGGTGTAAAAGTCACATCCCTTCTAAAGATCTTTAAAAATATTTAGAATTCCAGACATATTTATTATCCTAGGTCTGATTTTTTTTTTTTTTGACACCTGCTGAATTCTTAGCCTCAGTGCCGAGGTTAAATTATTTTCCGTAGGTCAAACAGTAAGTCAGTGATAGAGCCAAGAACAAAATGCTAAACTCTTGGCTATCAGTTCCATGTAGATCACATATCCTCCAAACAGTTGCTGAAATTCTCCTGGATACACAATAAACAACCCCATTTTAAGACTGATCTAATCACATTTGTAGAACTGTAGGGATAATAATATTCATTGTGGCATTACTTGACAGTTTAGTCAACTTCAGTGTTTCTGCAAATGAAAGTTAGATAAGATATAAATTTAGCATAAGTTCAAGCCTCTGCTATTTCTCATACAGCACCTCCCCCTCAGGAATCAATGGTTCAATTACTTCCATTTTATTTTTAGAATTATCCTATGTTAAGACAATTTAACACATGCATTGTGTTATGTCTGATCCCAAATCAAGGATCATAGTTACAGTTCCTCTTTTACTTTTTAGCAATTCCCCTAAAGGTTACCCAACTATTTTAAATAATCTTTAATAAATGAGAACTTTTCAGGGTTGTTTAATAATTGCACCTTGCTATGAATATATTATACCACTCACTTTGCTCTCACTGCTTCTTTCTCATGCATATTTGCTTCAACTACTCATCTGGGTCTAGACTTTAATTTCATTCACATCAATGAAGTGTGTTGTCTTATTGCAATGGAGTATCTCCTGATTTACACTGGTGCAAATGAGATCTAAATCTGGGTATATACTGGTACATGCATCTTAATGACAATGTCTCTAGCAAAAAAAAACATTTTTGAACTCCTCCTTGGCTTTCAGGTGCATTTGTTAGAGCTTTTTCAACATCATGTATAAAACCTACTTTATATCCTTTTAAAATAAAGTAACTATGAACGAGGAAATAAAAGGAGAAGAGAAGGGACTCTTGTTCAGCTGGGGGCAGATTTTCAAAGGTACAGTGAGACACATGTCTCCCCTTGAATTTCAATGGCAATTAGGTGCTTAAAGGCTCTTTGGACTTTAGAAAATTTCCTACTTGCTACGTATTGAGGATATTTTCATATGGCATGTAGAAGCATTTTTGTGAAACCTGTATTTAATTGATCTGTCAAGTTAACTCAAGTCAAAGATGTTGGGCTACTGCTGTCATGAATATAGAAGTTCCAACTGTGACTGCTTTAAGTGGGTATACTACAGAGGAGAAACGATAGAGAAAGCATGTTTTTCTACCCATCTGCAAGCACAATGCCTTTGGCTGTCCCAACTGGAACAGTGCTTCTCCTCCTTCTACTTACACTGCTAATGCAGCTCTGGCCATAAAACAGCTCTAACTGTGTGCAAATGCATAAAGAGATATTTTAAAGGGGACATGGATGAGTTATACTCATTGATCAGCAAGCAGTGGATCTAGACTGCCTAAGCAATATTGCACTCATTACCCTAGGGAAAAAAAATAGAACTTGATCTGGGCTTACATTGCTGCTGTGAAAAATTAAGTTAAATCATAGAAAAATCTTTAACAGGAGTACTGAAACATCAAAATGCATCAATGGAGGTCGTGGATTGAATCACTGTCAGTGAAGATCTTCACTATTAAACCAAACCCTCCTTTTATCAAGTATCAGTTGAGGAAAAATTAATCTATTCCTGCATGATGCTGTGCCACAAACTAGATGGCACTAGAGCACCCTTTTAAGCCAAATGATTAGTGATTCCATGCAGTGTGGAAATGGAAATGGAAATGTTAGTATTTCAGGTTGCCAGAAGCAGACAGTACAACAAACACAAAGGGACAGATTTTCCCCTCTGATATGGATGTACAGCTCACATCAAAGAAAATGAAAGCTGGACACACATATCTGAGAAGAGAATTTGGAACAAAAGAGAAAGGAGATTCACTAACTCACTGATTTGTTAAAATGGGAGCTGAGTGGAGTGCCCTTCACTAACTCTGAATTTCTAATTTTCTTAGTTTCCCACCACCACACTCTGTCAGATGCTGAATTGCTGATCATCCGGGCATATTATAAAGCCTACATACTTGGCCAGGGCTTTCTGTTAGGAGATGGGTTGTAGGGACTGATAAATTCCAAACAGAAGTGAATGGGAAGTTTAAATAGCATTGGTGGAATATATTTGCATCAGCTAGTTTTGCTTATAAGGTGAGTTGCAGTATTCCAGGCTATGGGGCAACAAAAGCATGGATCTCAGTGGGTAGGTCCTTGTCTGACAGGGCAGGCTGCAATTAGCTGACCAACTGAGTGTGAAAGAAAGCATTTCTCTCCATATTAGCCAATCTGTGTGTCCAGAGATAGTGAGGACTCCAGCACAACGTTAAGGCTTTACACCACTTTCTTGCTCTGTGGTGTCATTCTCTGGATTGATGATGAGATTAGAATTGTTTTTTAAGTGTTCACAGCTACAAAATTCTATGATATGACACCCATATTTTTCTGAGATGCTAATTATTCATAGATAAAAGAAATGTCCAAAATTGCTGTTCTATTAATAATTGAGAGACCATTATCCCAAATGTTTGTCTTGAGCTTCAGCACAGCTAGCTTCAAATAGGTATAATTAAGGATCATTTAACATGTTTACTTTGAAACATGATGATTTAGGATTTAAAAAGATTCGGCAATCTTTAACAACCCAAAGGGAACTGAAGCAATATTTCAGTCTGGCGTCTGTGGCTCTCAGATAATTTGGCCCACCACTCTTCTACCTTGGTTAATTTATAGTAGCTGAGTGGCCACACATTTAGTTCTAAAAATAGTAACACATCCCAAAATGTCATACCTCTTTACTCAGGAATAGGGAGTAGGTTAAAGTTAGGTAGAATGGCTAATTTAAGAATTTCACAACATAGGTTGACTTCTTCTGGAAGATTTCAAAATACTTTCTTAAGGAAGGTATTACTGTATTTTTTTAATTAAAAAGACACAAGGCCTCAACATATCAAGTCAGTTTAAAAAAAAAAACTTCAATGTGGAAGGAAAGGATACTTAGTTTATAGCAACTTGAGTTCTTCAAGATGTTTTGTCCCATTGGGTTCCCCACCATAGGATGTGTGTGTTTCCAGGTGCTCTCAAATGAAGAATGAAAAGTAGTTTCCACAGGCCTGAGCCTGCACAAAGTAGCTCCTCGTGCCTACGTATAAGGGCTCATAAGAAGGCCTTCTGCCTCTCAGTTCCTTCTCCACAAAGCTAAAGACTCCACAGCACAGGGGAAGGAGAGTGGGAGGTAGTGTCCCCATAGCGACCAAACATCTTGAATAAATCAAGTTACTGTAAGTTGAGTGATCTCTCCTTTTTCTTCAAGTATATGTCCCTATAAGTGCTCTGCCCAATGGGAGACAAACAGTAACTTAATGAGGAGGTGTGTGCTGAGGATCCAGGTGCAGAACATTTTGGAGGACTGCATCACCAAAGGTGGTATCATTCCTGGAAGCAGGTAAAATGGCATCATGCTTTGCAACGGTATGGATGGTGGAAAGCACGATGCCATTTTACCTGCTTCCGGGAATGATACCATCTTTGGTGATGCAGTCCTCCAAAGTGTTCTGTACCTGGATCCTCTGCAGATTCATAGCAGGTTAAGATGCAGCCCAAACCCATTTTGACAGCCTTTGTGTGAAAATAGGTTGTCCCTTCATCCTCAGTACACACCTCCTCATTAAGTTACTGTTTGTCTCCCATAGGGAACATCTTTCAGCAAAGCTATAGATATGGATTGGACTTTGGTGGAATGCATATCTGCAGATTCATAGCAGGTTAATATGCAGCCTGAAATGCATTTAGACAGCCTTTGTGTGGAAATAGGTTGTCCCTTCATCCTTTTCTGCAAATGATATAAGTAACCTAAGAGAGATATAAAAGGTCTTCATCCTATCGAGATAGAAGGCAAAGTTTCTTCTGACTTCCACAGTGTGAAAACTGGTTTCCTTTCTGAAAGTATGCACTTTTGAGTAGCACACCTATAGGAGAAGCCTCTGGTTAATGTGATATTCTGAAGCAATTTTCCCCTGGGGGTTGATAATCAAAATATTTATCAAAAAGTGTTGGGACTCTTGAACATCTTCCAATGGGATTTATCAGGAATCTGCCAGGTGCTTCATGAGGTCCTGGAAGGCCCTGAAGTATTGGTATAGGATAACAATTGTGGTATTACCACCTCATCCAGAGAGGAGGAGATCCTGGTTAAGGGAAGCAAGATCTCTTTGGTCTATGACTCTTGCTTGTTCTCCATATTATCTGGTACCAAAAAAGCATATGGTACTGGGGATTGGTTTATCTGTAACAGAGGGTGATACAGTACCATTGGATGTCAGTTTCTTTTTGGACCGCATCCCTGTAAAAATGTTTTCTGAAGTGACCCATGTGTTCCTGTAAGCCCAGTGGGGAAGGGAAAACAGGAAGGGTTCCCAAAAATACTCATACTCCTGAGGTCTGAGAGTCCTAGAAGGTTCTGGGAGACATTTTTTGTTTAACTGGCTCACAGGAGTGTGGTGGTACAGTAGTGAAGTGAAGTCCTATACTGAAATCTGAGTTTGAAGTTCTCTTGGGGGATGAAGCTATCATTGGAGGCTCAATCGAGGATCAGCTTGCAGATGACAGGATGGTAATGTGGAAGGAACTCTGGTAGACCTCCTCAAAATGGGAGATTCTGGTTCATCTGGAACTATGAGATCCTCCAGTTACAGGAATCTGGAGAGAGGTGGAGGTCTATGATAGCCAACGGCCAAAGCAAGGGTCAGTACCAGACCTGGGAATACCAATCATCAAAAAGATGGTGACTGAAGTACAGAAGGGGTTGCTAAATCTTTTCTGTCCTCATACCTCCAGTAATGGAATGCTAAGCTGTATTGTATTGTTCAGCCTCTAGGAAGTGCTATATGTAAAATATCTTATTTAATCTAATTCAGCCATACCTGGCAGAGCATTAAAGGATCTTATGATGAACACATCTGGTATGCACCTTGCTAAGAAGGAAGGTCTGTAGACTGTCCATATCTGGTACAGAAACATGACAAAGATGATGGTATTGGAGCATGTTGGGTAGGTCTGTGTGTAGTGTGATGCTGAGAGTTGTTAGATGGTACCAACAAAGCTCGTGCCATGAGAATAGAGAGCTTGTCCATGTGGGATTTTTATGTGGTACTGATGCCTTGGTAGCAGATATGGACAGAGCCTCAGTGGTACCCTTTGAAGTATGTGAGGTCTTCCAGCGAGTCTTATAGGTTGACCTAATTCTCTTCTTCATTTGCCTGTTTGAGGAAGTATACTTCATTGTCCTGGAAGTCCTTGTGTCTGGGACTGCTGACAAGATTCCAGTTGTAAGCATGAAAAGGGATCAATCAATGATTTTTTCTGGGTGCCAGTTACATTTTAATGCTGAAATCTAATAAAATCAGTTTGCCAATATACAATAAAATCCAATAGAATAATCCCTTTTTATTGAATTCAAGGGAGTTTTAGATTATTAGTTTAACACTGGATTCTTTTCAGGTCAACTTTTAAGTTGAACAGTATTTCTCAAATACTGACACTGACTTATTCTTAATCAACCAACAATTTATTAATTCATCCAGAACCACATTAATATATAATCAACAGTTCACCACGCAACTGTAGACAAAATCAGTTTTGTGTACTGCGCACCTAATACAATCTTGCAAGCAATTATCACAGACTAGAGTTGAGGCTCAGTAGTTATATTAAAAAAGCAATGCAAATTGCAAAGATTTCTTACTACATTTATGTATAATCAACAATTCTCAATTCCTTAGTATCTAGCACATATATCACACTTCCAATAGTGCACTTGTCTTTAAGGCACTCTAAAGAGTATGGTTTCTTCTCATCGACTGGATTGGTCCAAAAGGGTCAAGTTTTGAATATTACAGGCAATTGCTTAAAACAATTCTTTTCAATCTTTCTTAGGCCAATTTGTTTGGATTTCTATAAAGGAGTTAAAATCTAAAACATGGTTACTTGAGATCTCACTAGAGTTTAAACTCAGCAAGATATACTACAGTTATTGATATTAAAGAACAGAAGGGGAAATACGATTTTTGAAATGAAATCTTTCCACTTCTTGTCCTCTTAACCCTTGGATGGGGGCAGTGCTTTCCACATGACTGCTCTGACTGTCAGTCACACTTAGGATTCTTCAGATTCTTGTGTTGGGTTCAGACTACTCTTCTGAGCACATGGTGACTTCAGTTTTATATATTTTCATTTCAGTGTTCATTGGAAGGGGCACCCTCTGATTCTCTTTGGACATGTGCTTAATTTATCTGCATCTCACGTGGGTATCCATTAGATGGTGCTGGTGTGTAACAAATTTACTTACTGTGTTTCTTATCGGAAGTTTTTAAAATTTGATTCATTTCAAGGACTGTATTTCATTATTTGCCCCTACTATCAATTGGGATCCCCCCTTCAAAGCAATTTTAATATCCCAAAATTATACTCTGCTTTATATCTTTTTAACATTTCTCCTTCTGTATGACAGACTATTCTTTTTATTTCTAGACAGCAATAATTATTTACAAGTAAAACCAACAAAAATCTTACAGTCTTCTAAATTTAGAAGATATACTCCATACATATTTTTGATTATACTAAGTATCTCACATTATTTAGGACTTACATTAGAACAAGATATATTTTTCACATATAGAAGAATATAGATCTGACTCACGAGGCAAACAAATGAGCATATTCTAATTTGAGGTATAAAACAAATTACTCACAGTGTATTTTATTTACAAGGAGACAATGTATCATTTATAATTTGAGGTTGTCAAGGTTCCTTCCCCACTCTGAACTTTAGGGTACAGATGTGGGGACCTGCATGGACACTTCTAAGCTTAATTACCAGCTTAGATCTGATATCGCTGCCACCATCCCCCAAGCACTACTTTTTTCCCTGAGTAGTTTTGAGGGACTTCACCAGTTCCCTGGTGAACACAGATCCAAACCCCTTGGATCTTAAAACAAGGAGAAATTAACCATCCCCTCTTCCTTCCCCCACCAATCCCTGGTGAGTCCAGATCCAATCCCCATGGATCTAAAAACCAAGGAAAAAATCAATCAGGTATTAAGAAAAAGACTTTTCATTAAAGAAAAGAAAGGTAAAAGAAAACCCTCTGGGAGAGATTAGCATACCAGCTACCCTCACAGACAACAGATTCAAAACACAGAGGATGTTCCCCTGGGCACAAATTTAGTTACACAAAAAAATACCCAAATACCCAATTTGATTCTACCTCTAATTGCATAAGACAGGTTACAAAGAAATAAACATAAACCTATTTATACCTTTCTAAAACTTACCTCTCTGATAAGAGGCTGGTTCCTTGATCTTTTTCGCTCCAGCTGAAACTGAAACTCTAAACAAAGGAAAAACTTCCCTCCTTCCTTTTGAAACATCTTGTTCCCCTATTGGTTCCTCTGGTCAGGTGTTAGCTAGGCTAGGTGAACTTCTTAACCCTTTACAGGTAAAAGAGGCATTAACCCTTAACCATCTGTTTATGACAGAGGTGAAAATATGTGACTTAGATTTCTTGGGATAACAGTTTACCCATTGCAACCATTATTCTTACAGCCACATTTCTAGTTTGTTTGACTTGTAGCTTCTCCCCCATCTCTTTTTCTCTCCCCACTTAATGTACAATGGGTCACTTTGCAAAATAAATTAGGGTGTGACTCTTCTTTGGTAAGTTGGAGTTATTTTGAGCTAGGTTAGGAGGGAGGAAAAGATTTATACATATGCAAGTTATAAGAGATATATGTCTAGGTGATTAACAATTTAGCAATTTGAGGGCTGGTCTACACTACAAAATTAGATTGACCCAGCTACATTATTCAGTAAAAAAATCACATCTCCAAGTGACTTAAGTCGCCATATAGGTAGTGCTTGGTCAAAAGAAGAATTCTTCTGTTGACCTAGCTACAGCTTCTTGGGGAGGTGGATTATGTACACCAACAGGAGAACCACTCTCCTCAGCATAAGTAGTGTCTACACTAAAGTACTACAGCGGTAAGTGTGGCTGCACCACTGTACTGTTTCAAGTACAGACAAGCCCTTAGTTTCTATAGTTGGGGAGGGGAAAGCCCAGTCTTGCAAGATTGGTGGGTCTTTAGACAAAGTGTCTCTTATAATGTGAGCCATTTTCTAAATTGTGTTAATAGGTGGATCCTATTTGGGGATAAATAAAAGTGGATAGTTTTTCTGATTTTGAGGGCCAGAAGGAATCATTCACTATTAATCATTCAAGACATATCTGTCCCATACATCTCTTATACAGCCGATATTAGAGTGGCCTGAGATGTCAGGGCTGATATTCGGGGGAGGTGGAGGAAACAAACCTCCCTGGAGTTGGGGAATGTTCCATTAGGAGAAGTTTCAGTCTAGTCTCCCTGTCTCTTGTATCTGCCTTTGAACCCTGAGCAGAACTTGCACTTTGAAGGATTGTGGGATTCACTGAAACACCTCAGGCAACTAGAGGGTCTGTCGCTACAGGGAAAAACCTGTGGAAGACCTGGAAAGGTATAAAATGTGGTGTCTTGGGCATAGCCAAAGGTGCCTAGAGACCAAATTAAATTTCTCTGTAGCAACCATCCTCCCACTTCCTCACCCAGAGCACAACTGTGCTAGAGTTGCTATAAAATAAATAAGATCAATAAATAAAGGTTTCATTAGAAAAATGGAGGAAGCTGAAAATAGAGGACACCAAAACACTCCACCTTGAGCTGCAGGCAATGGAGAAAGAACTTAGTGGATGCCCATGCATCCTTATGCCCTCTATAATGGTCCCTCCCACTTGGGTCTGGAGGAAGGACACTTTGTCTCTTCACGGCTGACACCAACAGTTGGGCTTCTGGCCCTCTGACCAGCAGTCTACAGACAGGCCTTCAGGTCTCAGGTGAGTTGGTCACCAACCACAAATATGAAGGGTTGACAACACGGGGGAAGGGAACTCTGGCCCACCCTACTCCTCCAGGTCTCAGCCCAGGGCCCTAAGTGTGGCAGGTAGCCCCACCACTGAGTCAGTGGTGAAACAACCAAAACATGTTGCCTAGCTTCACAGCAGCACAACTGGATCAATGTCTGGATCCCCTGGACTACTGGGCTACGTCCTACTGCACTGTTGGCATTGCTCCACAGGCAATGCTGCTTCGTAGTCAGCTGGTGTCAACCCTAGTAACTTCTCACCATCCTTGGCCTCCTCAGACTCCTTCGTTGGCAGGGCATTGTGTGACTCAGCAGCTGGTCTAGGATCTTCCAGAGGGCTCGAGACATCTGCCTCTTTCCCTGGCCTAGCACAACTGAGCTGAAGGGCCCTCCCTTTGTACTTCCTGGCCTGCCCCTGTGTCTCCTGCATAGTGGGGCAGGGCAGGTTTGGTTCCACCCACAAAGGGGTGGGTAATGGTCCATCCCTCTTGGAGGTCACTCTGTCTCACTCCACCTCCTATGTAGGCACAAGGAGCTGTTTTGGGCAGGTGCAGGCCTCTGGACACTGTACTTTCAAGTCAAGGGTGAACAGGCAAGCACAAATCCTACTGTGGAGCATCTCTAGGGACATACACTCAAAGAAGAACAAAAACTTAATAGTGTCTCTTTGTACAACACTCTTAGGCACATCATAGAGAATGATTGTGTTCTTACAAATAACTAAACAGAGCAGTCACAAGATGCATTTAACTTGCATTTTAGAGCAAATAGGGAGGATGTGGGTCTTTTTACTAAGTCATAAACAAATTTTCTGCAATGAGATGAGAAAATAAGCATGTAAAGCAAATAATTCTGTCTGTTAGGAATGTGTAGTGCGGCTTTGCTGCGGTCCGTCCCTCAGCGGGGCTGTGGGATATCCCACCGCCTCGCTCTAGCTTGCCGTCCATGGGCTCTGCGGTCATGGGAAATAATGCACACTTGGTTAGGGGCTCAGGCCCTTGGAGCAGGGCTGAGTCGATAGTCAAATGGCGGCCCAGACCCTAGATCAGGGCAGGGCGGCCAGCAAGCAGTCAGAGACTCAGGCCCTCAGACAGGGGCTGAGTCAGTAGTTCAAAAGCGGCCCAGGCCCTAGTTCAGGGCAGGACAGCAGTCACACAGTCAGGGGCCCAGACCCTTAAGCAGGGTCTGAGTCAGTAGCTCAATAGCAAAGCGCAGCTCAGGCCCTAGGTCGGGGCAGGGCAGCAATCACACAGTCAGGGACTCAGGCCCTTAAGCAGGGGTTGAGTCAATATTTCAAATAGCAGCCCAGGCCCTATGTCAGGGCGTGGCAGCAAACAACCAGTCAAGGATTCAGGCCCTTAGGCAGGGGCTGAGTCCATAGTTCACATAACAGAAGGTCCTAGCCTCTCCAGGCCAGGGAAAAGGGGGAGTCTGCCACCAAAGGAGTGTGTGGCAGGGGGGACGCAGGCCCTCCCACTCCACTGTGTCCCAGCCCGGGGCCCTAGCAGCAGCAGAAACTCGCTGCTGTCAGTGGGGATCCTGGCCTCAACACACTGACATAGGCTCTGGCCCTGCTGCAGCCAGACTGGGTCAGCTGTCCCTGGGCCACTTCCACACTCCCCCTCATAGGGTACCTGAGCTGTGGTAGTATCGCCGGTGGTCTCAAACACCATCGGTTCCTCTGGGTAAGTAGTGGATGGTAGGCTCGGCTCCTCCTGGGGGTAGCTGGCAAAAGGCAGACTCGGCTCTTCCTTGGGGTAGCTGGAGCGGGGTAGTCTCAGCCAGTCCTCTTCGGGGTAACATGCAAGGGGTAGGCTTGGCCAGTTCTCCCCGGGGGAACATGCGAGGGGTAGGCCCGGCCGGCCTGGTGCGACCTCAGGCTGGCCGCGGCTTTCTGCTGTCTCCCCAGAGGGAGCTCGGTCACAGACGTCTGGCCTCTCCGGCGGCTGGTTCCCAACTGAACTCTGCCGGTGAGCTTTTATACTTCCGGGTCTGCACCGTGACCTCTGAGGGGTGTGCGCAGGACCCAGTGACTCCGCCCACATTGGTGTTAGGGGAGGTCCGTCCCTCAGCTGGGCTGTGGAGTATCCCACCGCCTCGCTACAGAATGCAAACTAAATTATATTCTCCATTTGAGAAAGCATTTAATCTTTGCTACAAAATAGAGTAACAAATACAAACATTTGAAGCAAGGAATACTTATTTACAGAAAAAATGGTATTAGACTTTATTCTACAGGTGTTGGACACCTGAAAGGTCCCCTGGCATTATCAGGAGTTGAGAGTGCCTCTCAGAATCAACTCTAACTACTTACAATGCACTCATCACCTTAGATTAAGCCCTATGTCTCAGTTCTATTTGGTGATTATACATGAACATTAATAATGTGTCAGCCTCAAAAGGTTGGAGGTCTGAGTCAACTAAAAATTTGAGATGCTTCTCTCAAATTCATTCAAACGAGCTGAGCTTTGCGTGTGGAAAATGAAGCTTCAGATTTTATAAAAATGTGTTTATTTCAAGATAGATTTACGGTAGTCACAGCTTTAGCTATGGGGAGGTCTGCTGCAGCTCTATAGCATTCCAGACATGCAGCAGACACCACTAAACAGTGCATATTTATCAATAGTTACCACACTGCAGTATTTGAGATATGGAATTTAGGGATTGGCCCAACTTCCACTGAAAACAATGGAAATACTCCACTGCTCTGCTGGGGTAGTATTGGAAGGGAACCTTAAATACAGAGTTGTGAGGGTTAAGCCCTAATAACAGGGAATGGTGGTCTGGGGTAGATGAAGGCCCAGAGTGCCCAGAGAGGAGTGATTGGTTGCCCCATCGCCAGCCTAAAAGACAATACTTGTGCTAGTAGCCCTTGCCACTGATGTCTCAAGGAAGGATATGTCCACTGTGTGGAGGATATATGGTCACAGTAAGGAAGTTGGGTCAAAGTGGGTGCTTAAGTATGGGTATTCCTAAGGCCACAGGTTGCCTCAATCTGCACAATTTAGGAACTCCCTGGTATGACCTTTCTAGGTTTGAAGGAGGAGTGGTGGTAGAAATAGAAGATCTTGGATGACTGGAGTGAGAAGGGGCACTGGGAGGTGGGGAAGCCATTTAAATTTAAAAAAGCAGCTAATGAAGTTTGTCATAGACAGTTAAGAATTAATTCTTCTTTTACCTGTAAAGGGTTAAGAAGTTCACAATACCTACCTGACACCTGAGCAGAAGGACTAATAAGGGAACAAGATACTTTCAAAGTTGGGAGGGGGAAAAACAGTCCTTTGTCTGTTCTGTGTGTGCTTTTGCTTGACGGAGGAGACAAACCATCACACTCCTACAGGGTAATGAGTAATTAGAGAAGGAATGTACTAAATTACTTTTATTTCTATTTGTGATTTCTTTTTGCAAAATGGAGGGAAAATCAAATTGGGTTTCTGTGTAACTTTAAAGTTTAGCCCAGAGGGAAACCCTCTGTGTTTTGAATCTGTTGTCTGGGAGATTATCTTGCATGTTAATCTCACAGAGGTATTCCTTTCACCTTTTTTCTTTAATTAAAATTCTTCTTTTAAGAACCTGATTGATTTTTCATTGTTTTAAGATCTAAGGGTTTTGGATCAGTGTTCACCAGGAATTGGTGAGGAAATCCTCTCAAGTCTACCCAGGAAAGGGATGTAAAGACTTGGAGGGAGGGGAAGAGTTAGTCTCAGATCTGCCCAGGAAAGTGGGGGTTGGAGACTTGGGAGAGATTTGGGGAAAGTCAGAGTTCCAAATGACTCTTCCCTAAACATTTATTTAAATCATTTGGTGGCGGCAGTGAAATTGTTAACCTAAGCTGGTAGATAAGCTTAGGGGTTATTCATGCAGGCCCCCACATCTGTACCCTAAAGTTCAGAGTGGGGAGAGAATCTTGACAAAGTTGCTTCAAGTTTTCACTAGAATCAGTGCAGAATTTGGCCCAGTGGTTCCACAAAAAAGCAAGGCACCAAGCTTAACATTGTGATCTTAATAAAGATAAACACACGCCTCAAACATATTTATCATGAAGAATTTTATTTAGATTGAGCACATCATAGACCACTAGATCCACCTAATTGACTGCCAAAGTAATACTACTGGATTGTTAGATCACCAGAGGCTTCGTCTGCCCTCTTGATGCTGGAGGTTTGGCTAGTTAACTTTCCCGCACATTCCAGACTATGAAGAGTGTAAAATAGAAAACATTACCCAGTGGGGTGGCAAGGAATGGGTTATAAAAGTGTTAACGTTTACCTTTGAACTATAGTACAAATGTAAATTGTTAGAGAGCTGGGTGTTCTTATGCCTGCTTCTCCCTTTCCCTTTCCTTACCACCTCACTGGGTAATGCCAAGAGTTTTCTGCAGTGTAACTCACTGGGAATGCCAAATTTTCTCATTCACCACCACCACCACTACCCATTTAGCGACTATGTAACTAACATCACACACAATAAACAACCAATCTAGAAGCTGGCACTTTTGAAGTTCAGGTGTCATCTTTGGGCTCACCACAAAACACTATTCCTCTGTAGTAACAGAAGTACACCAAAGCAACTTCAGTTATTGGTGTATCTCAAAACACTTGTCAAAAACTAGAAGCTTTGCCAGCTGAATGTTTCGGTGAGTACCATGATGAAACTAGGCTGTGTTATTTGACGTTTCAGCATGGTTTGTTTTTTTATTTTTGTCTATCATAGTAATAATATTGCTGCACTAGTAGGAAAGTGGAATGGTACTGGACCCTAATAGACCAGTTTCCCTTAGGGTCTAATCCAGCTCTCACTGAAATCCAAGGATGGAATCCTTGTTCCATTAAAATCAATGGCCAAACTCCGATTGACTTCATTGGGGGTAGGATTTCACATCAAAAACTGAAAGTCTGATCTCCAGTCTGTTCCACATTCTGGTTTAGCTCCACTGAAATCAATGTATTCACACAGGCATAAGTTTAAGTATAATACAATGGAGAATAGGGCCTAAAAATTGAGTCAGATAATTGTTGGTTTCTGCAGAAATCTCACAGCATGCACAATGTGAAAAAAGCAGCTTGAACTTTAAAATGCAGTGCAGTGCCTTTCATTACAATAATCTGCAGCAGGGTATTATGATGATGTAACATAATGCTATGTGTTTATGATATCAATACAAATGACAGAACATAACACAAAGTGACACATCATAGGTTATTGGTGAGTCACTCACTCAGAGGCAGGGAAGGAAATGAGATCAGTTAAAACTGTGACTGATTCAAAGCAAGTAAGCAAGTCCAGAGATGATATAACAATCAAATGATTCTTTCCTGCTTCCGAAGAGGCAACTCAGCATTTACCAAAAATGGTCAATTAACTGATGTGGTCTGATTAGACATATTAATGCCACTAGTTGTAATATTTAGACAAATGAAAGGAGAGAAAGTGTAATGTATTAGCCAACAGATCCCACCTGTATGGGTGCTCTGGTTTAATTCTTATTACACTGCATGCCCAAGCTAAATGTCAAAGTTCAAGAGAGTCAGTCAAGCAGATGAAGGAATTATAGTTCAGGATTAAAAGAGAAAGGAGGAGGAGAAGTGATGAATGCTCCTTCATCAGGGGACTTATAAACAAATGCAATTTTTCTTCATAAGGCATTCAGTCTGCCTCCAGGTCTCAGGTCATTTAACAAGTATGTGAGGTACTCCTACATGGTGGTTAAAAGACATAATTTTCAAAATTGCAGTTCCTACCTCATGACTTAAAGCATGTCAGAACTGTAAGTGGTTTTTATTACATTCCTCACCACTTGACATATGAAGAATACGTTTGTGGAGAATTAGAAGAGTAACAAAAATTCATTAAAACAAATATATATGCAATATTTCTGTCTATTCAGAATAGGATATAGAACAGTTATATGGAAAAGCTGCATTATCTCAGGTGTGAGTAGGTACCTGTTTATTTTTCTAGTGATGGCAACTGGACAAAGAACTTTATATATTTGAAGCACAATGCAAACACTAAACTAATTAATCCTCACAACAACCCTGTGAGATTGTTGTTACTTTTCTTTTCCAGACAGGGAAGCTCAACAAACAGTGTAGTCAATGTGCTCACTAAAAGTAACAGTCAGAAAGTACAGAGGCAAGACAGGAATCTTGTTGCATGGCAGCTCATTAGACAACACTTACTCTAAGATTAAACCTATGGTGGTTGCCCTTAATTTTTTTTGTCCAGTTTTGCAAATACATTATGTTAGTCCAGTATGTATGCTTTGTACAGGGAATACCTAGGGAATACATGGTACGGTGATTTAGAAACAAAGGCAAATGAAAATATTAAAGATTATCCATTCTGTGTATGGCTATCGACTCAGAAGTCATTATTGATATATGAGACCATGGTGGAAATGAAATGGCACAGTAAAATATATTTATCATCTAGGAGTAAAAAAAATATAAATTGAGGCTAAGATATCCCCAAAAATCTGTTTGGGGAGCCATCTGCAGTGATGGAAGAGAAGTTCATTGTTGTACTAAATCCATATTACTAAACTTGAAGTGCCTTTGAACAATTTGCTGTTGTGTCAGTGTATTAACAGTTCATGTGTATTTCAGATTTTTGGTTTCATAAATTTGTTATATTTTATCTTTATATGGCTACAGTTTTCAAACCTGGGTATTTACAAATCATCTTCTTCTAGCCTTAGTCCCAAATGTATGGGATTGGCTTTTCAAGTCCTTCTTCTCCATTCCAATCTGTCTTGAAGCAGTTCCTCCAAAACTCTGCAGCTATTCAAATGTTTTTGTGTGACATCTAGTTTTGAATCTCCTAACATTTCTCTTACTTAAAAACCAGGCATTTAACGCCAAATCCAATTATAAGGACCTGATCCTGTCAACACACATTTTAAATAAGAGTGCTCACATGTGAAAAGGTAATCTTGTATGTAAGTGTTTGCAATGCTGGGGTAACAAACAACTAAGCAGCCTTATTTGTACAAGAGCTGAGCTGCCTTTAATTTCAATGACTACAGTAGGAGCTGCAAGAGACCAGTACCTACATATGTGTAAGCTGAAGGTGCAGAAATCTGCAGATTTTATGAAAAGGATGCAATATAGAAATTGGCATATGTTGCGACTATGCATTACATCATTTGCATAAACACCATGCTGCCTAGTTGGGGCTGTGGGAGGGAGAGCACCACACTGAATATCTGCCAAATTACCTCATCCCAGAGGTCATCAGTATTCAGCCTTCCCACACTGGCTCACAGCCATTTGCCACCTAGACCCTTTTCCACTTATAAAACTCAATGGGGGTAAATAGGAAAAAAATGCTACTGAAGCTGCAGATTAGCTTTGAGTGGAAGACAGATTCAGGTTTACTGCAAAAAAAAAAAAAGAACATTTGCATCTCCTCCCATCAACTGGCTAAATAACATGAATAAATGGCTAAATAACCCACTCATCATGGTTTGTATAACACTCCTGCAGGGTAGGTATATCCATGGGCAGGTACCTCAGCTCCAAGCACCAGGTTAAACTCCCAGGACCCAAGAACCTCATTCACTCCTAGAAGCTTTCACATTGATACACACATAGAAGTCACCACTCCCCACATTCTCTCAGTTCCACAGGTGTGGTCTACCTCCCTTCCTCATTGGCCAGTCTCCCTTCCTCCTCTACCTGATCTGTTCCATGATCATCTGTGTGAGGGCATCATCTTTCTCTCTCTAGTGTTTCTCTATGGTATCTGAAGTGCTGTGCCACTCTAGACAGCGTTCCAGGGAATCTGTGATTGGGAGAGTCAGGTGGACAGTTGGGGGTCCAGCAGAAGTGCATGAAATTGGCAGTCTCCTGAGCAAAATTGGTTTGTACCTGTGTAAATCATGTAACTTATTTGAGTGCCTAAAGGTAGGCCTCTAAATTCACTTTTAGGTAACCATGATTGAACATTTTGTCCATATATTTATTTGATGACTTTCAGATATTTTGGATCACCAGTATTTCAAGAAGATTAAAAAAGAAACCAACCTCTTGCCCATGTGTGTCTTCAATCTATACACTGCTCTCCACTTCTGTGTGTAAGACACAAGTTAAGTGCAATCATTGTGTAACCTTTGGCCGGGTGGTATTGGCAGCAGCCAGGACCGGGTTCAATATCTAGTGGCTCCTCTTACAAATACAAAACAGAGCTAGCTCCATCTCTCACCCTGCAATCTGGGAAAATCAAACACCCTACCACACCCACTCCTGGCATCTCTAAGAGGCAATAGTTCCCCACTTGCAAGCACCAAGTCTGTATTTAACAAAAGAAAACTTTTAATAAAAGGAAAAGAGACCCCAGCATTAATTTGGGAAAACACCACAACCATGGTTTAAAAGCATGTAACCATAAGCAAGCACCTAACCCACAGTACATTGGGTAGTCTATTTTGCCATAATTTCCCACTGTGTGGTGTGAAAGTCCGAGGCATGAATGTCCCTTCAACACAGCACTCCTTTTCCCCTCTGCTGCACTCCATTCACAGTCGGTGGTCCTTGGTCAACCAGACCCAGAGTTCAGAGGTGTGTTCATGAGGATTCACTCCCACCCTCTGCTGCTGCTGCTGCCTCTGCCACTTACTCCTGTACTCTGCTGTTACTAGCCACAGCTACTGCTGTTTTCTCACCATCTCCTGCCACTCACTGCCACCTCTGCTGCTATTATCTCTGCTCCTGCTGCCACTCACTGCCACTTCTGTGATACTATGTTCTGAGATTCTGCCACTTAACTCTGTAATTAGGGATTTCAGCTCTTAGTCAATTTACTGGGTGGTGGGGAACCTCACTGATAGTGCAGTCTGTCTTTCACTGCAAGAGTGCCCCAAGTATATTACTTCAACACTATTATCTACCAAAATTGTAATTTCATCAAAAAAAGATGCCATGTTAGTTTGACAGACTCTGTTTTCCATAATGCCATGTTGTTTTGCACTAATTACATTACTGTCCTTTAATCCTTTATTAATAGAATCCCTTATCAACCTTTCCATTATCTTGCTTGAGATTAACATCAGGCTGACTGACCTATAATTACCTGGGTCATCCCATTTAAATTTATTAAAAATTGGCACAACATTAGCTTTTTCCCGTTCTCCTGGAACTTCCTCAGTGTGTCAAGACTTATTGAAAATCAGCATTAATGGTTCAGCAAGCTCCTTAGCCAGGCCTTTTAAAACTCTTGGATGCAAGCTATTTAGACCTGTACGTTAAATATGTTTAACTTTGTAGCTTCTATTTAACTACCTCCTGAGAGACTAATGGAAAGGCAAAAGTGGTCTCATCAGCATATGATGAGACTGTCATCTATTTTCCCACCCCCTCCAAATATAGAACAAAAATATTTATTGGTCACTTCTGCCTTTTCTTCATTATTATTAATAACTCTCCCATTTCCAACTAGAAATGGACCAATACCATTGAGAAGATATTTTTGTTCCTAATATTTTTTTTAACTCCTTGTTGTTCTTAACTCTGCTTACCATAGAGTACTCCTGGTGTCCCTTTGTTTCCCTTATCAATTTGCTACAATTCCTAACTTCTGATTTATATTCATTACTATCAACTTTCCTTTTCTTCCATTTGTTTTATATTTTTTATAGCTGTCTTCATTTTCCCTCTGAACCAGTTTGATTTTATAACCAGTATGGCCTTCTTCCTTGATTGTGGGATTATGGCTTTTTGGGCATCTGGTAAGATGTTCTTAAAAGATTCCCAATTATCACTAACATTTTTCTGATTAAATTCTTCCGCCTCACTCATAATTGTTTTCAGCTTTGCGATATAGGCGCTATTAAAGTACCAAGTGTGTGTGTGTATTACTGATCTGGACTTTATTTGGTTTGTCGTGATCACTTGCACCTAAGCTGCTGTTAATTTTCTGTTCTGTGATCAGTCCCTCTATCACACTTCCTCTGTATTGGCCGCAACACTTATTGAGTTAGGAAATTGTCATCTATAATATTGAGAAATTTCAGGATATTTTAGTACTAGGAGCATGATACTTCCAGCATATTTCACTCAAATTGAAGTCCCCCATGATCATGCACCTTATATTCCTGTGCATTATAGATTAATTCATAAGGAGGCAGTCATCCTGTTCCTTAGTGTGATGTGGTAGACTGTTACAGACATAAATTAGCACCCCATCTTGTGCTTTATCTGTAAGGACATTCATCCATAAGCATTCAAGATCATATTTTTCCAATTTATCAGTGACTTGGAAACAGGTAATGCCATTTTTTACATAGAGTGCCACTCCCCCACCCCTTTGGCCACAAGGTCCTTCCTAAAATAGGTTACAATCATTAATTTCAACATTGCACTAGAGTGAAACATCCTACCAAGTTTCAGTAATACCAACTAGATCAAATTTATGCTCATAAATGAGCAATTCCAATTCCCTTGTTTGTTACCCAGGCTCCGAGCATTGGTATGTAGAATTTATTTTCTTAGCGTCCATTGGTTTTTTTTAACTATTTTTGTTCACTTCATCTCACTTTTGTTCTGAGTGCTTGTATCTTCCCCCTTTTTATCTTTCTCTTTTGCTAGTATTTTAACCTCCTCCTGTGTAATCTACCTGCCTGTCCCTGAGGACATTGGTTCCCCTTCTACTAAGGTAAAGGCCATCCAAATTCAGTAGCCCTCTCCCTCGTAGAAGATGAACTGAAGTTCCACAAAATCAAAACCTTCCACCATCTACCTATCCAGTGGTGCACTTCCAGCATCTTCTGCCTTGCTTTGCTGATGGTACAGGAAAAGATTAATTTACTTCCCCAAGGTCACACAGGAAGCCTGTGGAGGAGCAGAGAATTGGATCTGAGTCTCTGGAATCCCAAACCAGCATCTAACTACTGGACCATCCTTCTCCTGTAGCCTTGCTTTGGCTACACTAATTTTACCTTAGTCAGAGCTAGCATGGATATGTTTACTCAAGCTGCAAATTACACTCTCAGCTCTAAGTGTATACATATCCTCAGTCTCATTTACGCTAATGCTCTAGTTATGGAAAAAACAACCTTAAGATAGGTGTGAACATAATTTTACTTCCACCTCAAGGAAGGCCTCTTTATACTGCCAAAACCACATAGAACAGCCAATGCATAAAAGAGACTCAGCCCAAACAAGTTTAATACTACTCTCATTTTAGAAGGCCCAGAGACTATCTGCCATGTGAGATAATCCCCTTATTTATCACACCTCCAGAATATGAAGCAATCTCATATTGAAGATTAAATATCACGATTTTGTGTTGGCACAGAATCTCAGATGGGGTCCCATCTGTCTGTTACAGCTATCCCCCTACTCCATTTTGTTTCTTACAGCTGTCCCCATAATCCATTTTGTTTTTGTTCTCCTCCTGTGGCCGCCCCTCCCTGGCTGTTAAGTTGTTTACCAGGGCCACTGCCCTTCTCAAAGAGAGGGCCACTTGTGCTGCATGCTAAGTGGGACCATTGCCCTGTTCAAAGGGTTAGTCCTGTTATCACCTTGTTGAACCTGGGCTTGGTGTAGGGCAGGCAATGTCCAGAGCTGCAAGACCTATTGTGTTTTTAAGATCCTGGGCATGAGTCATAGGCCTCATGTGCTTTTGAGTCACCTATTGCACAGGACTCTGCCCAGGCATGTCTCTGTGCTCACCTGCAGTCTTTTCCCTGTGCCTTCTCCCCTGTGACAGAGGGAGCCTATCAGGATTACTGGCGGGAAACTGCCTAAGTTTGCCCTTAAAAACAGACATTTTTGAAACAAACATCAGAAAGGTTCCTGCATTGCTGCCTGGTCTGATCAGCCAGGGGTTTTGGGGGGTCCTTTCTCCACTCTCGTTTTATTTTTGAGCATACCCCCGGTTTTTTACCCCCCCCCCCACGAAGAACGAATTGCTGCCTGAGAGATCTCCTGATTATCGAGACCGTACGGAGCCCTCCTTGCTTCTTCTGATGTTGCTGCTGCTTCTGCCTTTGCTGCTGCCTTGGGGACTGGTAAGAATCCCTCTGTGAAACGTTCCCTACTTTTATTTTATTACTTTAGCTGCTGGCTCTGTTTCCCTAGCACACAGACTCAAGCTAAACCTTGGTCTGTGTCTTAAAACCTCTCTTAAACTCCGCGGCGCTTTGCTGCTAAAAATAAGCTTGTGCCACTGCTAACCTCTGCTCTCTGCTTTCAGCTGTATCCACTGCTGCAGCCACCATCCCTTGGCTTCCCTGGGGGCTGCCTTGGGAGCTGTATCCTGGGCACATACCACACTGCCCTCTGTAACTTCCCCATAGCATAAGGTGCACCGTAGGTTTTGCTTTTTAATTTAATAAGTCATAGTTTGCTAAGATTGTAGAGCTTGTAAGTTTCACCTGCCTTGTCATAGTTTGCTGTTTTGTTGCTCTGTATAGTTGCTTGTTATAGTTTGCTTAGAATTGTGATATTTGTTGTTTTGCCTAGTCGTTGATTAAGATAGATTTAAAAAAGCCATTGCCTGGTTGTATTCTGTACCTGTTTTATTACTTTGTATAAGCTGCTTGTAATTTATATAAGTTTGATTAAGTTAGAGGATAGATAAGGTTTTTACTACTTGAATTCGTCTTCCCACTGTCCCAATCTCTCCCTGAACTTTCCCGTGTCTGTTTTTCCCCCGCTCCGATCTCCACGTCTGTGTATTTCTTTATGTCTCCCTGTTGTAACCCCTTGCTGCTTCCCCCCCCTTGTATAACTTCCCAAACCCTTTGCCGCTTCTTTCCTTTTTTTTGGGTGTCCCTCTAGCCCTTCTTTACATCTCTCTGCTGCCTCTCCCTGTATCCCCTGTGTTCGTGTCCCTGCTCCTCTGCTTCCCCTCCCCTACCAAAGATCACCATCACACTGCTCCGTTTGTCTTCACCCTGCTGTTCCGCAACTTCCCTGAAGTGCTCTCCGCTGCTGCAGCCTGTTTCTTCCCTGAAGTGCTCTCCACTGCTGCAACCTGTTTCTTCCCTCAGCCGTCTCCCCCATTCTCCACGTGCCTTCCCATCGCTTACACGTTCAGCGCCCTCCCCTCTTGCTGCTCCCAGACTCCTCTTAAGTGCGCTCTGGCTGCTCTTGTCTCCCATACCTTCAGCCCATAGGCTCCTGAAGACTGCTGCTCTGGGCTTCAGAGTGTCTCACTGCTTGCAGCTGCACTCTCCTCTCATCAGATACCACTAATCACTCACTCCCCTCCTCCCTCCTGTTTCTTGACCCAGCTTTTAGGTCTTGCTATCACAGCCTCACAAATTAAGTCAGTAATTTTCCACATTGCATAATTTCACTTATCACCCATATTGTATTATTGCATTGTGATTCACATTTTACTTGTGGTTATAACACCCCATTAGTTGCCTCCATTTTTCTAATATACTTTGTATACCATTTTTATATAGAAGCTACCATTTTATTTTGCATTTTCTTTTGGGTACATTTTGCGTTCCACACTGTATCTAGATTTGTTCCTATATAAAGTTAAGTTGCTTATTGACTGTACTGTATCCCATTGTGCTGAACCACACTTACTGTACCCCACTGTAAAACTCCCTACACTGTTCAATAAGAAGAACTCCCCCATCATTGTCTATTGTAAGCACCTTATACACCCCATCCCATCACATTTCATTGTTAAATTCCCACCACTTCCTTTTCCCTTTAATAAAGAAATTAATTAGCACCCCACCTGTGTGGTAATTGCTCCCCAAGATCCCATGTACATGCAGGCAGGGACACCATCGTTTGAGACTGCAAACACTGCATGTTACTCTAGGTTTGAGTTAACATTCAAAAATGTGACATAGTAAATTATATGGGGTTTACCAATACCACATAAATGCTTTCTTAGATGAATTCTAAGATGCCTTGCATAATTTAAAAACGGCTTTGTCTCTAATGACCATATTAATCATTAGAGCTAAAGCTGCTGGTAAATTATGCAAAACATCCCTTATTACACTGTAAGGTCCTGAAGTGAACAAGAACTGTCTCTTCCTATATTTGTATTATGCTAAGAGGATTTTGGGTGTCACTGTAATATACATTGTAAATAGTAGTCAAACACTATCAAGTATTTTTGTTGTTTATGCCATAGTTTAAAGACAGGGCATTTAAGAATATTTTGCAAATTTAAAAGTTTTGTTTTAAATCAGCAGTGCTAATTTCTGGATCCCTCCACCTAGAAGGACAGGTTGCCTCATTTGCACAGATGGTGGCATGAATGAAAGCATGAAGTTGGGGAAAGAGAAAAAGATCCTGATCCTGCAAAGAGAATCACTGGGGCACAAGAAGAGAAGGAGGAGAAAATGAAGACAGGCCAATAGAGAGGGTATGAAAATGTATTTGGAGAAGATAAATGTATGTATAAAAGAATATGGGAAATCAATGTAGAGATTCGAAAAGTGGAAAAACATAGTCAAGAGAGGAAAATTATCTCAAAGTCCACTATCTCTTCAGTATCTAGGACAAAAATACTGTTCCTATCTCCTTCTAAGAGCACAATCTACTAATCCCACACATAAATCCAGACTAACTCACACCTATTTTTATTTTCTTCATTTATAACAACCAATTTTACAATATCAAAATGTTGCTTGGCTCCTAGCACACTATTAGCTTTAGTTTTGTCTTGTTCCTGGATTTTAATCATTCAAGAAGCTGGCTAATTGCCAACACTGTACAGAGAAAAATTCTTAGCTGACCCCCCGATAAACTCTAAATCCAGAAATCAATGCCAGACAAAGGGCAACTGTCTAATCAAGCTACCTAGAGGATTTTAAAGCAGCTACTTTGAAAGGCGTGAGAGGCCAATAAGTGCACCAAAATACGTAGTCACAAGTGTACTGGCATAATGAGATAAAACACTGCCTCCATCTTAAGTAGAAGGAAGTTATGTTTTGTTTCAACACACAAGTACAATTTAAACGGGTATTACTTTCGTCTATAGTTAGTGAATGTTTCAGGTGTCCTGCTGTCAAAACCTAGTCCCAGATTTGGACCTTAGCGTCCAAAATATGGGGGTTAGCATGAAAACCTCCAAGCTTAGTTACCAGCTTGGACCTGGTGAAGCTGCCACCACCCAAAAAAATTAGAGTGTTTTGGGGCACTCTGGTCCCCCCAAACCTTCCCTGGGGACCCCAAGACCCAAATCCCTTGAGTCTCACAACAAAGGGAAATAAACCTTTTCCCTTCCCCCCTCCAGGTGTTCCTGGAGAGACACACAGAAGCAAGCTCTGTGAATCTAAACAGAGGGATTCCACCCTCCCTCGTTTCCAGTCCTGGAAACACAAGCACTTCCCTCTTCACCCAGAGGGAATGCAAAGTCAGGCTAGTAAATCTAACACACACAGATTTCCCCCGACTTCTTCCTCCCACCAATTCCCTGGTGAGCTGCAGACTCAATTCCCTGGAGTTCCCAACTAAAGAAAAACTCCAACAGGTCTTAAAAAGAAAGCTTTATATAAAAAGAAAGAAAAATACATAAAAATGGTCTCTCTGTATTAAGGTGACACATACAGGGTCATTTGCTTAAAAGAAATATGAATAAACAGCCTTATTCAAAAAGAAAAGTTCCAACTACACACTCAGCCCAGAAGAAAAGTCTGTCCTATCTCGGGGACTCTCTTTCTGCCCTGCCACCCCCACCAACATGATACAGTTCTGTGGCGATCTGGAAGCCTACTTTCGCCATCTCCGACTCAAAGAATACTTCCAGGACAACACTGAACAGTGCACTGATACACGGGTGCCCTCCCACCAAGAGCACAAGAAAAAGAACTCCACATGGACTCCTCCTGAGGGTCGAAATGACAGCCTGGACCTATACATTGAATGCTTCCGCCGGCGTGCACAGGCAGAAATCGTGGAACAACAACATCGCTTGCCTCACAACCTAAGTCGTGCAGAACGCAATGCCATCCACAGCCTCAGAAACCACCCTGACATTTTCATCAAAGAGGCTGATAAAGGAGGTGCCGTTGTCATCATGAACAGGTCTGACTATCAAAAGGAGGCAGCCAGACAACTCTCCAATACCAAATTCTACAGGCCACTTCCCTCAGATCCCACTGAGGAATACACTAAGAAACTACAGCATCTACTCAGGACACTCCCTAAACTAACACCAGAAGAAATCAACGTACCCCTAGAGCCCCGACCAGGGTTATTCTATCTACTACCCAAGATCCACAAACCCGGAAATCCTGGACGCCCCATCATCTCGGGCATTGGCACTCTCACTGAAGGACTGTCTGGATATATGGACTCTCTACTCAGACCCTATGCCACCAGCACTCCCAGCTATCTCCGCGACACCACTGATTTCCTGAGGAAACTACAATGCATTGGTGACCTCCCAGAAAACACCATCCTAGCCACCATGGATGTAGAGGCTCTCTACACAAACATCCCACACACAGATGGAATACAAGCTGTCAGGAACACTATCCCTGATGATGCCACAGCACAACTGGCTGCTGAGCTCTGTGCCTTTATACTTACACACAACTATTTCAAATTTGATGACAATATATATCTCCAGATCAGTGGCACTGCTATGGGCACCCGCATGGCCCCACAATATGCCAATATCTTCATGGCCGACCTGGAACAATGCTTCCTCAGCTCTCGTCCACTCACACCCCTTCTCTATCTACGCTACATTGATGACATCTTCATCATCTGGACCCATGGGAAGGAGACTCTGGAAAAATTCCACCATGATTTCAACAGCTTCCACCCCACCATCAACCTCAGCCTGGACCAATCTACACGGGAGGTCCACTTTCTTGACACCACGGTGCAAATAAGTGATGGTCACATTAACACCACCCTATATCGAAAACCCACCGACCGCTATGCCTACCTTCATGCCTCCAGCTTCCATCCCGGGCACATCACACGATCCATTGTCTACAGCGAAGCACTGAGGTACAACCGCATCTGCTCTAACCCCTCAGACAGAGACCAACACCTACAAAATCTCCACCAAGCATTCTCAAAACTACAATACCCGCATGAGGAAATAAGGAAACAGATCAACAGAGCCAGATGTGTACCCAGAAGTCTCCTACTGCAAGACAAACCCAAGAGAGAAACCAACAGGACTCCACTGGCCATCACATACAGCCCCCAGCTAAAACCCCTCCAACGCATCATCAAGGATCTACAACCCATCCTGGACAATGATCCCACACTTTCACAGGCCTTGGGTGGCAGGCCAATCCTTGCCCACAGACAACCTGCCAACCTGAAACATATTCTCACCAGTAACTACACACCACACCATAATAACTCTAACTCAGGAACCAATCCATGCAACAAACCTCGATGCCAACTCTGCCCACATATCTACACCAGCGACACCATCACAGGATCTAACCAGATCAGCCACACAATCACTGGTTCATTCACCTGCACATCCACCAATGTAATATACGTCATAATATGCCAGCAATGCCCCTCTGCTATGTACATCGGCCAAACTGGACAGTCTCTATGGAAAAGGATAAATGGACACAAATCAGACATTAGGAATGGCAATATACAAAAACCTGTAGGAGAGCACTTCAACCTCCCTGGCCACACTATAGCAGACCTTAAGGTGGCCATCCTGCAGCAAAAAACTTCAGGACCAGACTTCAAAGAGAAACTGCTGAGCTTCAGTTCATCTGCAAATTTGACACCATCAGCTCAGGATTGAACAAAGACTGTGAATGGCTTGCCAATTACAGAACCAGTTTCTCCTCTCTTGGTTTTCACACCTCAACTGCTAGAACAGGGCCTCATCCTCCCTGATTGAATTGACCTCGTTATCTCTAGCTTGCTTGCTAGCACACATATATATACCTGCCCCTGGATATTTCCATTACATGCATCTGAGGAAGTGGGTATTCACCCACGAGAGCTCATGCTCCAAAACGTCTGTTAGTCTATAAGGTGCCACAGGATTCTTTGCTGCTTTTACAGATCCAGACTAACACGGCTACCCTCTGATACTCAAAAAGAATGCAATTCAAAGCACTCCAGCAGCTATATTCATGTAAATACAAAAGAACTTATAAATCCCTATCTGATCTTTGGTACTTACAACTGGGAAACAGAAGATTAGAAAGCAGGAAATAGAAATCATTCCTTATAGCCGAGAGAGCATACAGGCAGACAGAAGAACCAAGAACAAAGGACTTACACACAAACTTTCCTCCACCCAGAGTTGAAAAAATCCTGTTTCCTGATTGGTCCTCTGGTCAGGTGCTTCAGATACTTCTTTCCAGGTGAAAGAGACGTTAACCCTTAGCTATCTGTTTATGACACCTGCAAAATATTGTACAGTAATGACTGTCACAGTGTCAAAGGTAAACGTATCAGAATAATTAATTTTTGTAGGTTGTGTTAGGCAAAGCTGTGCTATTAATTACTTTGTCTATGGTAGAAATTGACTGATTTTACTTTTTCAATTAGTGGAATTATGCAAACAGTTATACTTTCCACTATGTATTAGATGAGATGTGATTACTCTCAAAAGTATTGTCCAAATGATCAAAAGGGGGATTGGACTTCCTGAGTGTGTTAATTCATTACTGAAACAGAAGTAGAGAATCAGAATATTCCTTCCTAATCTACTGTTATCTACAATTATATATATAGCTTCTATTAATGCTTTGCTGTGTGATGCATGGACAACAGACAAGCTTACACAAAAACAGTGCTCTTTTCAGAGTGCCAGCAAAACAGCAGTGCTGTCTTCAAGTTCCTGCAGAACAGCTGTACAAACCCTCCACTATGTTAAAATTCTTTTATAGAAAGCAGTTTGATCTGTCAAGCAAAGATTTTTTTCAACTAGTTCCAAAAAGATACACTTTATTGTCCTAAAATATTACTATTGACCAATGTCAGACAATTACTTTGTTCCATAGGCTGGGTATAGGAGGATTGGACAGTTCACCTGAGTGAAGTGAGTATGAAGCACATATTTCAAGATACCAGGCTAGTGTTTTTCTGAACTCTTACCATGGCCTCTGTGTTTGGAGGGGAGCTAACAGCCCTACTGTGGTTGACCAGCCCAGGAAGGATATATCATCTATGAGCTGAGGGGTTTCCGGCATTCCTTTGAGAGTAGTAAAAACAGGCGTGATTACATCATATAGAAAAATCCAACCTATGCCATCCTAATCAGAGGTAATGCTAGGGAGGGGCAGGAATGATCACATGCCTCTTCCCAGATGCTGGGGGAGCACATTCCAGAGAGGGCAGGAAGTTACAGCTGTGCTCAGGTACCTGCCTCAGGGCAGAAGGAGAGTACTCGCTTTTGCTCTGGGGCTGCTTGCCCTGCCCTGGTGAGCTTCTTTCTTCCAGTGACGGGGCAAAATGGGAGGAGTCAGGGAAGGTAGGGAGCAGGGAGGAAGCGGGGACTGCTGGGGCACTGGGGATGGTCGTGGGGATCATGGGGGCAGGGAAGAGAGCATAGGCCAGGGCTGGGAATCTGGTGGAGGAATGTCCACAGCAAGGAAACAGCCGTGCAGCCTGAATGGATGAGTGTCTGTTTTTTTTTTTTAAAGATTGAAACAAAGAGAAGCACTGAGTACCTCTCTGGCTTGTAGGAAAAGGGTGGGGTAGAGTCTGTGTATGTAGTAGTAGCCCAGGGGTGAATGCTTGCTCACTTACTCCATTGCCCTCCCTGAATCCCAGGTAAGAATTAAAATACCCTGGCTTTCCTCCCTCACATGGTGAATCCCTTAGGATTAATTATGGTAGGACCACAATTCCCAGGGATTTTCTATTCATGCTATCATGTCTTCAGACAAGTGAACTTCACCTTGCTAAGGCATCCTACTTTGGGGTTGACTGGAGCAGGTCAAGGCCATGGGCCAGCTGAGTTCTCTCGGCTGGGGTGTAACTGCCTGAGATCTCTGGTTGTATGCTCAAGTGATTTTAACTGGGACTTTCTAACATGTCCAATGCCCCTTCCTTGTTTCCTTGCCCCTCTTCTGAATGGGCAGGTCTAAACTGAGAAAATAGACAGTGTTTAAATTGTGTTTCCTAACATGCTTGAACTATCATGTTTTTCAATACAATTTATTTCCTAGTCTAGACAGAGTGGGTCAATGTCATATCCCCACATTACATTCTTCCCTCAGGTATAGGCTTTAAAGAGAGAAATTGCTTTATTGTATAGCAAGCAGGGCTGTGGGTGTGTTTTCAGCAATGTGTCTTTTGGTTTTCATTACTCACTCCCTCTCATACCCTTGAGACAGAAGCAGTTGCTAACTCTATGTTCCTCTCTGGCCTTGGCTACATTTGAGAGTTACAGCGCTGTTGGTGGCTTTATTGCGCTGTAACTCACTCCCCATCCACACTGGCAAGGCACATACAGTGCTGTATCTCTGTGGTTACAGCTCTGCTTGTACTCCACCTTCACGAGAGGAATAAAGAGTATAGCACTGCTGCTGCAGCGCTGCGCCACCAGTGTGGCCACCCAAAGCACTCTGATTGGCCTCCAGAAGTATTCGGCAGTATCCCACAAAGCCTGTTCTTGCCACTCTGCTCATCAGTTCGAACTCTACTGCCCTGGCCTCAGGTGACCAACCGTCACACCCGCCCTTTAAATGCTCTGGGAATTAAAAAAATCCCATTCCTGTTAGCACTCCACACCTGGCTGAGCAATCAGTAAATCTTTCCAGGTGACCATGCCTCCACACGCCAAATGAGCCCCAGCATGGAGCAATGGCGAGTTGCTGGACCTCATCAGTGTTTGGGGGGAGGAAGCTGTCCAGGAATTACAATACCTTTGGGCAGATATCAAGGGCCATGATGGAAAGGGGCCATGACTGGGACGCACTGCAGTGCAGGGTTAAAGTGAAGGAGCTGCGGAGTGCCTACTGCAAAGCCCGCGAAGGAAATCACCGCTCCGGTGTGCTGCCCCTTCCACCTGCCATTTCTACAAAGAGCTGGACGCGATACTTGGGGGTGACCCCACCTCCACTCCGAGCACCATCGTGGACACTTCAGAGTGGGGGAGGAGGAGGAGGAGGAAAAAGAGAGTGAGGGTACTGGGGCGGGAGGAGACACCCCGGAGTCCCTGGAGGCATGCAGCCAGGAGCTCTTCTTAAGCCAAGAGGAAGGTAGCCAGTCACAGCAGCCGGTACTTGATGGAGGACAAACAGAGGAGCAGGTTCCTGGTAAGCGGCTTTTATTTTCAGGATGTAAATTTTTCGGGAGAGGAGGGTTAGGGCTGCATGCATGCATGCCTAGATAAGGAATAGCGAATTGATGTGGTCTATCACATCGTGGCAATCAGCCTCGGTAATCTCTTCGAAAGTCTCATCCAGAATGTGGGCAATGCACTTTCGCAGGTTTATTGGGAGAACCACTGTGGTCCTTGTCCCAGTCAGGCTAACGTGTTCATGTCACTGTGCCACGAGGGGTGGGGGGACCATTGCTGCACATAGGCAAGCTGCATAGGGGCCAGGGCGGAATCCACATTGCAGTAGAAGACCCTCCCTCGGTTACCAGGTCACCTTTAGCAGCGAGATGTCTTCCAGGATAAACTCCTAAGGAAAATGTTGGGACAGTATTCAGTGTAGGTGCCTCTGCAGCTGTTGGCTCTCCCCAGGGCACAGAAACCCAGAGGACAGTACAGCCCTGAAACAATCAGTCCCCCTTACTCACCATTTTGGGGCTCCCGTGGGTTATGTGCGCTCTTTTTGGATTGGGAAAATTTAGACTGTGTGTGCCCTCCTTAAATGAGGAGGAATCATTACTCTTTCTGGTATAAACAATGCTGCCTCTGTTAAGTGTTGCATTTTGCCTTTACAGACGCAACCTTGAGATCTCAGCGGTCCATGTTATCACTGGCTGAGAGACTGCAAAAAAGCAAAGATGACATGCTGCATGAAGTGATGCATCAATCTCTCACAGAGAATCAAAAAGTGCAGGAGTGGAGGGAGAGAGAAAGCAGGATCCGCAAGAAAAACGCAGTGCACTGGAAGCAAAGCACGGAGCAGCTGATAAGCATCGTGGAGCACCAAGCGGACTCTATCCTGGCACTGGTAGCCATGCAGGCGGAGCACTACCACACCCGTCCCCCCCATAGCCCTTGTCCCAAAGCTCTTTCCCTTGTGCCCCCATGTCAGCTCCAACCCAGCTTCCCCAACATCCAGGTTCTTACCGCCACCAGCTGCCTCCAACACCTGTACGTTCACCAACCAGCCCTGAGGACTATGACTCTTACCCTCTGCACTCAACCCCCATCACCATGCAGTATAGCCATCCTGACGGGCAGCACTCATTGCACAGCACTCCAGACAGGGCATATGCAAATCAGTGATTGTACCGTTCCCCACCCCACCCCCTTGCCCTTTCTGATTCTTGTGTTTCTTTCAATAAATTAATTTTCTTTTCAATAAATGGATTTTTTGGCTTTGAAAACAGTCTTTATTATTGCACAAAGTAAAAGATACCTTAGCCCAGGAAAGAAACAGGCACTGCAAATCATCTTAGCAAACACAGATTTCTATTAACATTGTAACCACTGCACTTCACTCCCATGCAGGGCACCAAACATTACTGTTGGTTTTCAGCCTCAAATTCCTCCCTCAGGGAATCTCTAATCTTTGCAGCCATGTGCTGGGCCCCTCTAATAGCCCTGCTCTCTAGCTGTGGAAATTCAGCCTCCAGGCGTTGAACCTCGGAAGTCCATGCCTGACTGAATCTTTCACCCTTCCCTTCACAAATATTACGGAGGGTACAGCACGCAGATATAACCACGAGGATGCTGTTTTCGCCCAAGTCCAGCTTCCCATACAGATATCGCCAGCGGCCCTTTCAACGGCCAAAAGCACACTCCACAGTCATTCGGCACCGGCTTAGCCTGTAGTTGAACCATTCCTTGCTGCTGTCAAGGCTCCCTGTGTACGATTTCATGAGCCAAGGCATTTACGGGTAAGCAGGGTCTCCAAGGATCATAATGGGCATTTCGATGTCCCCTACTGTGATCTTCCGCTCTGGGAAAAAAGTCCTGCCTGCAGCTTCCAGAACAGGCCAGTGTTCCAAAAGATGCGTGCACACAGTCATTCATGCACCTTTCCAGGGCAGCCTGCGTTAATGTCAATGAAATGCCCACAGTGATCCACATGCGCCTGGAGAACCATAGAAAAATACCACTTCCGATTAACGTACTCAGACGCTATGTGGAGTGGTGCCAGAATAGGAATATGTGTCCCATCTATTACCCCTCCACAGTTAGGGAAATCCATTTGTGCAAAGCCATCTTCAATGTCCTGCACATTCCCCAGAGTCACAGTTCTTCTTAGCAGGATGTGATTAATGGCCCTGCAAACTTGCATCAACACAATTGCAACGGTCGACTCTCCCACTTCAAACTGGTTTGTGACTGATCGGTAGCTGTCTGGAGTTGCCAGCTTCCAGATTGCAATAGCCACCCGCTTCTCCACCGGCAGGGCAGCTCTCAATCTCATGTCCTTGCACCACAGGTTGGGGCGACCTCCTCACACATTCCCATGAAAGTGGCTTTTCTCATCCGAAAGTTCTGCAGCCACTGCTCGTTATCCCAAACTTGCATGACGATATGATCCCACCAGTCAGCGCTTGTTTCCCAAGCCCAAAAGCGGCGTTCCAAGGTGCTGAGCATGTCTATGAATGCCACAAGCAACTTTGTGTTGTACGCATTACGCGACTTGCTATCATCGTCGGACTCCTCACTGTCACTTTGGATCTTAAGGAATAGCTCAACTGCCAGACATGATGTGCTGGTGAGACTCATAAGCATACTCCTCAGCAGTTCGGTTCTGTTTCCCACAGACCAAAACGGAACACAGATCGCGCTGCACAGAAACCGTTGAAAGATGGCGCCAAATGTGGATGGAAACATAGGGATTGCTAGGATGTGAAGCGATGCATCACGGGACATTAGGATAGGAGCCAGAAGGCCCCGCACCCTCCGCCTCCTTCCCACAATCCACAGCCTCAGGAAGGAAAGAGATGCTCTGTGGGATAGCTGCCCATAATGCACCACTCCCAACGCCACTGCAAATGTGGCCATGACAGTGTCCTGGCAGCTGTCAGTGTGGAGAGACTGCAATGCTTTCCCTACTCAACTGTACAAAGACAGGTTTAACTCCCAGCACTGTACAGCTGCAAGAGTAGCCAAACCCTCAGAGCCACAAACCCCTCTCCTCTTTTTGTTGGGAGTGTGAATTGTATCTTTTGCTGGAAGAGCTGCACAGCATGTTTTGCAGATGGCTTCCTTTCAGGCTGTGCCCTTATCAGCATATTCTGAGGAGGCACCTCATTTCATATGTAAAGTCTTTTGATTGAAGAAGTTTGGATAGGTCAGGTGGTTTGTTTGCATTAGCACTCTGGTTTCTGTCCATCTATAGCATGTGCACCTTTTTCCTATGGTAGCATTTTGGTGGTCTTGCTATGTAACAAAAGAGCTACTTCCAGCTCACATTGGCAATACAGAAGGTAGCATTGGTGGCAATGTTTTCACTGCAAAGAGTTTGCCTAAAAAGGATAAGGACAAAGTGTTATTAGCTGCTCTCTCCCACCAGGTGCAAAGTACACAATAGGTGTGCAGTGATCCTGAGTGTCACCTTACTGCACTCATCCCTGCAGTGGCTGAGTGTTACATACTTCAGTATTATTTCTAGTACAATACCTAAGATGTCTAATAGAGGCTTATAAATTACAAGCTCTGAAAATACTGTATACAGAGTGGAGTATTAGAAGATATGCTGTACTGTATACAGTGATGGGTTGGAAGGTGTGGTATATTGTGAACAGTGGGATATTGGAAGATATGCTATACTGTGTTGTACACAGTGAGGCATTGAAAGGTATGGCATATTGCTGCACTTTGAAAACCAGGTGTACAAGTAATCTGTTGTAATTCCACTGACTCCAGTGAAATTGCACCAGGGGCAAAATTGGCCTAGTGGATTTAATTCTTTTTCTGTACTGCTGCAAAAATATCTTCTGGTTTACATTGTTCCAGAAATCGTCAGCAAAAATACAGTTAGTTATTATTTGTTCTCTGTACTTTAGTGTAACAAAAACTAAAATGAAAAGAGAAATTTAAGGTTAAGCCATAAAGGTCAAATGTATAATTGAAGTGACTGAGCAACACAATAGGTTTCCAAAAGCTGGGCTACTAAGGAGAACCTGGTGTCTGGTGGAGAGATGCACTGCTCCCAAAGCCAAACAGAAAGTAGCAGGTCAGTGGTGATAGAGGAGGCAAACCTCTACAGACCTAAGGAACCGCTCTCTGCTTATGCAGCACAGAGTGAACTTGAAACAGCCAAAACAGGGACCGGCAACCTTTGGCAGCCCCCATTGGCCTGGGATGGCAAACCGCGTCCAGTGGGACCCGCGATCGGCTAACTTGCAGATGCGGCAGGTAAATAAACCCACTCGGACTGCCAGGGAGCTTACCCTGGCAAGCCGCGTGTCAAAGGTTGCCAGTCCCTGAGCCAAAGGGTTCTTCCCAGTGGCAGTTATGGTTCTGCTGCCTTCTGCATCTGCCATCTACTGTGCTGGAACCCACTGTGTGGCATAAGGAAAAGCAAAGGCTTCTCTGCAGCAAGGAGGAGAGAGAGCCATGTGAGGGAAGGGGAGGAAGAAGAGCTTGGCTTTGATATATCCAATTCTCAGCTGGCTTCAGGTCCTTGGGAGATCTTTCCACTTGGGCACAGTGGAGAATTAACCAAAATCTCTGAAACAGACCAGAGGAATGGATCACTGATATAAGTGTCTTGGTCTGGTGCCCCCCTTCATATAGCTGTTGTTACAGGAAAATGGTCTCTTACAGTTTTAGCCCATGGCTGGTCTTTTTAAATAAGGATTACTGCAGTAAAGGTGGATCAGCTGTCTCATTGGTTTGATGGGGATATAGCAGTTCAAGGGCATCAAATTCTCATTCACTTTAGCAGGGTTCAAAGCCATCTAGATAGCAAATCAGTGACACTTTTTTTGTGTGCACTGTCTGAGCAAGACATTGCTAATTTGCTTCTATGTCCCCATTCTATTGTCCAATTTGCTGGGCGCTCTCCCTGGACAAACTTTTCCTAGCAGTGTACTTCACTGCCTGCTTGCACACTGCAAGACAGTGTATGTCTCTTGGCAGCCATCTTCCACTGAATTTCTCTAAACCACAACGTTCAGGTAGAACAACAGTGTCTCTAAGCAGCTGAAGGAAGTTTTCTGGAAAATGTAAACTCGTTGGAGGGCTAAGCTGCTACTATCATTCAGAGCTTTCACTCCATGGCAATGCTTTCATTCTATGTTGTTTAATGGTCTGCTTGCATCTTTACCACTAGAATTAGGAAAATTCCTCGACACTGCCTATGAAATTAATATGCATCTAGTGTGCTAATATAAATCATTTGTTATCTTAGTTCTTGGAAATGTGAACGAGGGATAGGACTTCATTCCTATTATTAAAATAAAGATGGATTATTCTTCCATCAAAAACCTCACTGAGTTTCTCTGTAATTATAAAGCTATATGCATTTGTGTTGGCATTTTGTTGGGGTTATATTTATTCACAAAACTAATCTGTCACTTTATTCTAAGGTAGCAGTGAGGACACCAAAAAAAGCAAAAGACAGTATGCATAAGAATTTATGTGAGTGCTCTTTTTTTTAAGAGTTTCAAATGTCAGAGCCAGCAACTTACAAATCAGCCTAAATGCTAGTCATATATTAGAAAAACTTTCTTAAGATTTTTAGTGCATATATGAAACATACAATCACAGTTTTCTCATGTGTAGCTCTCTTTTAGAACAGTCTCCATCTACTATTACATAGTACTGTAAAACATGGCATCAAAAGTGGCTCTAGAAACCAAAACTCCTTTGTCTCATGAGTACCTGCTGTGAACCTGCTGCATACCACCATAACCTTTAAATTGTGCCCTCCCTGTTATCCGCAGTTACTAGTTGCCTGTGATCCTAATGACATTTATATCACTGACATCAGCATTGATCTCTGTAACACTGACAAACTGACATGAGTTGAGGTCTGGCTGGCATCTTTGGGAATGCAACCTTGCCGTTAAACTCAAGGAAAGTTGTATGTCCTGGCAGCAGGGGTTAGAGGATCCTTCGCAATTTGGGGTTCAAAAGTGTTCTGTGGGGATCCAAGAGATTCAGCTGATTTTTTGTGCTTAAACAAACTGATCTTCTGCATCTTTTGAGGTTCACCCATCATCATTGTGATCAATTTAGGACCAGATCCTGCTGCATTAACTTCACTGAGAGCAGGAAAAATTATATAGATATAGATATAGAGATATATTATAAATGAATATGGTACAATGACTTTAAATAATGATGGGCCTGACTCTGATGTCTTTCTTCATGTGACCATTCTCACATGAATCCAGTGGGACTACACACGAGTAAGGGGGGGTAGGTCCAAAACCACAATCTAAAATATATTTCCATAGAGCCTACATCCATTTTCCACTAAAATGCAGGAAATTGAATATATTCTGACCGAAAATCTTATGAAACCTAGTAAACTGGTTGATTTTTTTAAAGTAAAAGTTAGAGAACATAAATGTAGCTTAAAATCAGAATTAATACCAGTGCATTTCACCAGTACTGCAGCCAATGTACTGTGCATCAATGAGTCTTGACAGCATTACTTATAAAGCCTTTCCCCTCAGTGCCACATCTAAACTTTTTTCCAAGATGGTATTATTTATTTATGAATCTTGTTGGGGGATAGCGACACAGGGTAAGGACTTTTAATTCAAACTCCAAATATGCTGCATGAATACTTAGCTAACACAACACACGGGACTAGTAACCTCCATCAAGTGAAGCAAAAATAACTGAAGTAGTATCTGGAAAGTGTTATAAAAGCTTTTGGAGAAGGCTGGTCATTGTTTCAGAAAACGAGAGCTGCAGGAGGCACTATTTAAAATAAAGTTTGGACAGAATTTCTGTTGGGCTCTTGAAACTCTTGATATTTCCTAATTAAACCTTGCCCTCCCTTGAGTTTTCATCTAACATTCTACATGATTAGGTTCCAAGTAACCTGGGCATAATGTCTATTGACTAAGCCATATCTGAAATAGCAAGTACAGAATTATGTAGCAAACAACATAATGGATAGTGACATCCATTGCTCACTTGTCAAGATGTCAATCAGGAAGTAATTCAAGTGATATGTGCGGAAAGTATATTATGCACTGCTTAGCATTTCTTTTTCACAGTTATATTTTTTCCCCTTCTATGCTGTCAATATTTTGTTTGTACAGTCATTTGTTCTGTTAAATGACTCATTCAAAAGGGAGCTATTTGTTCAAGTTCATTGGAAATCAAGAAACTCTTACCCCCTTAAAACCCAAGTAGGCTTTGATTATGGAGGGACTAGATCAGATGCATCTTCATGTCTGGGCTATAGTGCTTGCGACACCAAGCAAGGATCAAGTTTGCTGATGCCTCCAACAATACTGACTGAACCTTGAGGTACATGTTTACAATAGAGTAGCATTTTTTGTGCGTGTGATGTCTTCTGTCATGTTCCCTATAATTATATTCTCTCTGAGTCAGATTCCACCATCCTTGCTCACACTGAAGGCTTTCTATGCTACCTGCCGGATTGGTGGGCAGCTATCAATCCAGCGGGGGTTGATTTATCACATCTAGCATAGACATGATTAATCGACTGCTGAATGCTCTCTCGTCAATGCTGGTACTCCACCAGAACGAGGAGCACAAGCAGAGTCAATGGGAGAGAGTCAGCAGTCAACTTACTGCAGTGAAGTAGATCTAAGTACGTCAACTTCAGGCACGCTATTCACCTAGCTGAAGTTGTGTATATTAGATTGACCCCATGTGGTACTGTCGACAAGCCCTGAGTAATCAAGAATAGTCTCAATGAAAGCAATAGGGCTATTTGAGGAGGAGGATGATCCTTAGTGTTGAGTAGAGGTGGCAAAATCTGGTTAGATGTAAAATATGGAAGACACTGACCTGTTACGTAAATATTGGGTTTGGTAACCAGATGAACTGTTGCCAACTCAGTGAATATGCAAAATATCCAGGAAGGAATTAACAATTACAGTTAATAAATTATAACTTTATAAATTAATTGAACCAGATTTTCCACACTTTTCACCACTTTTAAACATATGTTATACAATTCAAGTCAATGGAGTTACTCTGGTGTTAAAACTATGGCATAGGATTGGACAATCTGACTTACTTTCAAGTGTGAGCTCCAAATATTTCCTTCCATCTTCCGAAGATCCAGCTCATAAACAACCCATACCCCAGCATTTTACCTAAATCCAGAATGTAAAGATCAACAAAGGGATGATGAAAACCTGAAATTGTTAGGGAATAATGGTTGTTTCAGATTGATAAATTCACTCTCACTCATTTTGGGGAAAATTTTCAGAGACACAAAGGCCATTGAGGTGCCCAAGTCCCATTGAAAAATCAATGGAAATTGATGTCTAAGTTCCTTTTATACCTTTGAAAATCTTCCCTTTTGTTCTGTAGAGTATTGTGAGAATCCAAAGGTTATTTGGGGAAGAGGGGAACCACTGCTTCACTGCCAGGCTTTAAGTCATCTGCATAAAACAGGAGACATGACATATTCTCTAAGCAAAAGACACTATATCAGACAAGCTGTCAGTATGCCAAACAAAGATAATAAGTATGTTAAGAAACAAGCATTACATCTTCAAAGAGAACTCAAAATGGCTGACCACTGAACATAAGAGACCTGATGATTTTATCTAATTTACAGTAATCCAATGTAATGTGCCCAATTACTTCCTTGTCACCAAAAGTCCAATTCAACTATCACTGAAGTTCACAAAAAAACCTCCTGTTGACTTCAATGGGAAATGGATTGAGCTCAAAATGAGTGCTGGGTTTTAAAAATTACCTCTTCTTTAGGTATCACATACACCACATGGAACCAAAGATACATTTTCTAAGAGACCTTCCTGTGGTGCATGTTAGAATTGCAATCTCACATGTACCTAGATACTCATTTGCAGTGCTGCACACATTGACATTTTCGGCAGGTGGTGCTTAATGAAAAAAAACTACTGCTGACAAAGAAGCAAAAGCTAACTGGCAGACACAGAGGTGTGGCAGTCTAATTAAATGTGTAATTGTACTTTTAATATAATTAGTCATCTAATTGTGTATGCAGACTAAACTGTTGCATTTATAAGTGTAATTCATGATGAGTTATTTAAATGCACTGATTGAAGTGATTGGTTTTTATTGACCACAAAACAAATGAAGGAAGACTAGATTTGATTATGAATTTTTTTTAAATGTTTCCTTTCTTTTGTATTATTTCCACTTTATTTTTCTGTCATATTAGAAAGTTAATCATCAGTGAATGCAGCTAGCAGGAACAAGGTATAACAACAAACCAACAAAACAAATTATAAGAAACAACAGCGGTCAAGGAGGAGTCTTGTGATATGGGCTGGCTCTTTATCACCTTGACCTCAGTCATGTGACCAAGGCCAGGAAATAAGGTCATTTCTTACTAGATGGACCTCTAAGAGCAAATAAATTCGGTCCCTCATGAAACAAGGGAGGAGGAGCATTCTTGTGCATCTCTCATCATAGTAATCCCTGTGTTCTAGAGAACAGATTGCTGAAAAGGGAGGAAAGGATTGGTAGCTCCTGATTCCCCTGCCTCTTTGGTCCTGCCCATGGGACAGGGCCAGTGCACTGAAGGGAGCAATTTTCTCCATCCAAAGAGATGTGACAGATTGCTCATAACCCCTGCACATTCACACTTTTCTACTGCCCCCAAGACACAATCTCCTTGGTGCTACTTCTGGTGCAGGACAGCTCAGCATTGTCACTTCTTCAGGGCAGTGGTCATCATTATCCCTTATTATAGATCATGCTCGATTTATAGACAGTCACATGAGTTTTAAGTTATACATAGACTTGGAAGGATTAGATTTTTTTTTTATCAGCAAACAATTTCACCAGACACTCACAAACATAGAAACAAATATTTCCATCTATGTTAATCTAAATTTACAGATACACAAAGTAAGAAAAATGTTACTTGATAACTTTATTAAAGTTGTATTTAAGGATATTAACTTTATATATTTTGACATGTGATGATTGTGACAATTTGTGTTTTAGTGCTTATTAAGCTTTAACCTTTTGAATCTGAACATCTACTTGCATTAAATAATTATTGTCTGACCCTGCAGTGTGTGACTCCCTCAGTACTTTCCTGCACGTGTGAAAATTTAAATCAATAAAAATTTGTGGGGAAAAAAAAAAAAGCTTAAACCCCTTAATTTTGCCCAACTGTGGTCATTTAAATTGATATAAATAGAAACCAATTCTTAAAAATAAAAATCAATATTATCCATTTAAATGATTTTTAAAAAATGAATTCTGTCAAGCCTACTTAAATGGAGTGTTTAGAATAGGAATATTTAAATGGAGGAGAGGTAGATGTCTCATTGTAGTACTATTTTTCCATGAAAAATATTCTATGTATTGTATGTGGGTTTTGATGATGACAAGTGCATCAAATAGATGGCCCATAGGTATACTATAGATTAGAGCTATGTCTGCTTCCATTTATTCTTGAATCAGACCACTTTGGAACAGAAAAAAATCAGTGCTTTTTCCTCATACCATTCACCCTTCTCTCTCTCTCTCTCAATATCCCATCAGTATGTTGGGATACATGGCAATTTTCCTATAGGGAGACTGTCACATAGAGGCCACTGGTGGTTCATCACTTTGTATCAGCAACTCTAGTCAGGTGTGACATACTTACTACACCTCGCACACTGTTGTCATAATCTGTATCTAACAGGTGTCATGTAAGGTACAATATACAAACCGTTAACATGCTGATCCCCAAAACCTTTGTGTGGTTTATGTACGGGGTGTGTACAAATAGTTATAAATACACCTCTATCCTGATATAACACGAATTCAGATATAATGCGGTAAAGCAGTGCTCCGGGGGGGTGGGGCTACGCACTCCAATAGATCAAAGCAAGTTCAATATAACGCAGTTTCACCTATAACGCAGTAAGATTTTTTGGCTCCCGAGGACAGCGTTATTTGGGGTAGAGGTGTATGTGCTAGAGTTATGTTCTTAAAATGTGTTTGACAGGAAATGCATAAACCCAGTCTGCCCTAGACAAAGGAATGTGTATTTGCGTGTCAGACCAGCCTGGTCATCAGACAGAGACAATGAAAGTATATGTACACATAGGTGTGGGAACTAATGATGGGAGGCGCTGCAGCACCCTCCAGGTTTTGCATGGGGTCGTGGTTTCTGGCCCTGGTCCCAGCTGCTGTCCCCATGCCTGGGTCCGGGCTGCCAGCCCTGACCTGGTGCTCCTCACCTACCCCTAGCAGTGGCCCCAGCCTTGGCCCCTGTCCACATCCCCCGCTTCTGGAACCACGGCTCTGCTCCCAGACCCAGCTCTAGGGCCGTTGAGGGGCACAGATGAGGGCAGGGGGGGGCAACTCCCCCACTCTAAAAAGTGTTCCATTGCATGTACATGCAAGGTAAAGAAAGCCATCAGGAGAGCAAATGGGGAAAGACGTTGACTTAACAGTCTCCATCGGAGACGGCACCCCCAAGAAACCTTCCAGCCTCTTGAAGCAGAGCATTAAACTTTGAAAGATATAAGCAAGGACAGAAATCAATTTTGGCATCCTTCACCTGAAGAGAAAGGAACCAAGCACTTTGAGATCTGCAAAGGGTCCTGGTCAGGGTCTAGCCAGACTTTCTGGAAAACGAATAGGTGAGGAACACTTCTTTGAGCAAGAGAGTCTAATTTATTAAATCAGATGTTTGTCTTAAAGGCATATTTACACCTTTGTTTGCTTGTAACCCTTTCTATATTTAGTCCTTATACATGTTATCAAATAACTCTATATCCTTTTGTTAAATAAACTTGTTTCACTTTTAGTATAACCCAAGTCAATCCACCGATTGATGGGAAAAGTGTGTTGACCCAAAGTAAGATAACAGGCTGCAATGTACTTACCTTCTGTAAGTGTTGATGAGGCTGAGAGGGGTAACACACAATTCTGGAAACCCCAGCAGATTGTCACAGAGAATAACAGTGTAGCATCAATGAAATGAAAGAGACAATCTTAGTTCTCAAAATCAGCAGCAGAGCATGCAAACCAACCAAGAAAGTAAACTTCCCTTCAATTTTATAGTGCAGTGTTTCCTAAACTTGGGACGCAGCTTCTTCAGGGAAAGCCCCTGGCTGGCCAGGCCAGTTTGTTTACCTGTAGCATCCAAAGTTTCGGTCAGTCGTGGCTCCCATTGGCCGCAGTTCACCACTCCAGGCCAATGGGAGCTGCTGGAAGCAGTGTGGGCAGAGGAGCGTACTGGTCGCTGCTTCCAGCAGCTCCCATTGGCCTGGAGTGGCGAACCGCGGCCAGTGGGAGCCGCGATCGGCCGAACCTACAGATGCAGCAAGTAAACAAACCGACCTAATCCGCCATGGGCTTTTCCTAAACAAGTGGGATCCCAAGTTTGGGAAACACTGTTATAGTGCATGCAGCAGAGGTGAAAACAAACAGAGACATAAATTTAAATATTTCATACAGAAGTAATTTAACTCCAGTGCCTCAGTAACTGAATAGGAATGAATACTCCAGTTAGTAAGTGAGTTTCCAAGACTCTTTTTTTACCTCTAAATAATTTTTCTGCCTTAATGTTTTCCTGTGCAGAAGACTATATTTTTTCATGAGAAAGCCAGTTCCTCTTTTCAGTGCCAGGTAACAAACATCCGTGGCGGTATCAAATAAACATAGTAGTAAAGAAGATGGATTGCAACATTTCACTACAAGGAGAAAAGCTATAGCGTGTTGGAGTAAGTACTATGGAAGTTGTTGTTCAACTGGGGTTGTTCTTTTCTTCCTTTTAAACTACTGTTATTTAATATTTCCACCACTTGGTTTAAACTGGTTAATTTTAGCTCACATTAGTTTTGGGAGGAGAGAAATGGAGGAATTCGCTATACACTTCCCATTGGACCAACTTATAGGGTCTGATCGTGCTCCCATTGAAGCCCATACTAAAATTCCAGCTGATTCTATCAGGACCTATAAGGACCAAAATAGGACACATAAGGATCTCTTTCTTTTAATGTTATGGGGGAATATTCAATGCAATGGACACAGCTACCAATTTTGCCTGAGCTGGAAAGTACTCTTGCATATTGTCTAGAAACAGATTAGAAGGATGCTGATAGTTAAAATTTTGGCTCAAAACACTAGGGTAGGTATAAAATAACTGAACAGAGTACAAATGGTTCATTTCTTTGTAGCCATATTTGAAAAATGTCACCTTTTTATATGTTTGCAAATGAAGCCAATGTGTCTATTCACCTGCTTACATTTAAGCACATGCTTAAATATATTGTTGAATTGGGGCCGTAATAAACACATGTTGTTTCTATAAAATATAAAGAAATACAACACACTCAACACAATAACTTTGATCCTCCCCAATACAATTCTTTCAATAGTAATCTCAACACAAATATAACAAAGACCCTTGCAAAAAGAGCATAAAAATATATATAAATTATTGATATTACCAGCCTCTAATCTAAGTCCACATATGTACAAAATTTTTACTATAATCAATAGTATTACATTTTTCTTTTAAATTACATATACATTTTTCTCAAGAAACAGCAATTATAAGTACTTTACCAAAAATTTTCTATTGTCACTTGACAAATGCAAAATATTATCGGTATTTAAATATTTATTTGTATCTCCTTTAAAAATGTAGACACTGAAGTCAAGAGTAATGCCTAAATAACTCACCAATGGACTGGTCAGAGTTAAGACTGATATGATGCAACATGCATTCCCTTATACTTTATATCTTCATAGTTAAATCTATGTGTGTGTTTATTATGTGGGCAATGTAAGATTTAAAATGTCTTTACCCATTAATTTCTTTGTTTTCAAGTTGTTGGGATTGGTAAAGGATGTGATAGTTAGGTCTATTGTTGTCACATAACACCTTTATATTAACTGGATTTTAAACAAAGGAATTTTGGTTTATTTGTTTTAATTTTGTAATATAAATAGGCACCATCTTTGTCATAAACAGATGGTTAAGGGTTAATGTCTCTTTTACCTGTAAAGGGTTAAGAAGCTCAGTAAACCTCGCTGACGCTTGACCAGAGGACCAATAGGGGGACAAGATACTTTCAAATCTTGGTAGAGGGAAGTCTTTGTTTGTGCTTTTTGTTTTGGTCGTTCTTCACTCTCGGGACTGAGAGGGACAAGACATACACCCAGGCTTTCCCAATCTTTCTGAATCAGTCTTTCATGTTTCAAAATAGTAAGTAATAGCCAGGCAAGGCGGATTAGTGTTATATTTGTTTTCTTAACTTGTAAATGTGTCTTTTTGCTGGAAGGATTTTTACCTCTGTTTGCTGTAACTTTGAATCTCAGGCTCGGGGGGCGGTCCCTCTAGTCTATATGAATCTGAGTACCCTGTAAAGCATTTTCCATCCTGATTTTACAGAGATAATTTTTACCTTTTCTTTCTTTAATTAAAAGCTTTCTTTTTGAGAACCTGATTGATTTTTTTCTTGTTTTAAAATCCAAGGAATTGAGACGGAACTCACCAGGGATTGTGGGAGAAAAGGAGGGGGATGGTTAATTCCTCTTTGTTTTAAGATCCAAGGAGTTTGGATCTGTGTAAACCTCTCAAGGCAACCCAGGGAGGGGAGAGTCTGGGCAGAAAAGGAGGGGGATGTTTAATTTCTCCTTGTTTTGAGACCCAACGGGTTTGTGTCTTGGGTTCCCCAGGGAAGATTTTAGGGGAACAGAAAGTGTGCCAGACGCAGACTTCTGGCTAGTGGCAGCGTACCAAATTTAAGCTAGTAATTAAGCTTAAAAGTAATCATGCAGGTCCCCACTATTTGAACTCTAAAGTTCAAAGTGGGGAAAAAGCCTTGACAATCTTAAATGGCTAAACCTTTCTGTGGTTTACCCAATCATGAATAAAGTCATAATTTAGTTAGTTTCTGATGGAAGGATTTGTTAGGTACAATCTCATCTTCAATGCAAAAGATTCCCATGAATGTCCAAGGTGGAGATGATTAATGGCTGAGAAATATAATGACTTATTTTTGGATTCTTCTTTAATCCTGATTCGCTGAATCATTTGTATGGCTGATTCATAATTCCCAGCCGTTAGTCATTTAGTTAAACAGCAGTTCACTTCAGAGCACGTGGAATGGAATAATATATGGCTCTGGACAGTACATACTAAGTAGGAGCAAGCAGCTTCTTAGAAAGCAGGTACATAATTCAGTGTGCATCAGATGGATAAATGAGTTAATTATCCTGACCCAGTGTTGCCCACAGATGAATTGCATCTTCTTAAAAAGATTCAGATGCTGCATCTATAACAAAGTGATAGGCAAATTTCAAAGACATAGGAGGTCTCAGATTTATATATAATAAGGCTGTAAAGGATCTGATGTTTCACCTGGCTTACTATTGCCTCTTTTCCATGTATTCTACATCAGCAAGCATGAGAAACCCTACCTAATATTATCCATTCACTCATTTATTTGATTTTGACTTGGATAATTTTTCTGCTGTTTGCCATAACCACAGCAATTTATCATCCAAATTGTTCCACTATCATTTTCCCAGTAGTATTTCTTCAGGCCAAAAAAAAAAAAAAAAGCCACCACTGCTCTTAACCCTTTTTCATAACCCATAGTCTCACTCATAGTAGCTTTTGAGTCCTATCTTCAGACTCACTGTATGCCATTCTTTTTACCCTCAGAAAATATATATCTAACTTCTTGATTAATTTTCTGTGTAGCATTGAGATGTGAATTTTGTTAAATTACCTAGGCTAAAAGACTTTATAGAGGCAATGCCTGCACATGAATTAATGCAGATCTTTGCCTCAGAGCGGCCTTCAAAATTGGCCTTCAAATCCAGATAAACTGGGAACAATTTTACCTTCAAATAATGGTGTGGTGCTCATTGGCCTCAATGTATGTTATACCCCTGCAACTGAGGGCAGAGCAGGACCCATTAACCAAGATTTTCAAAAATGACTAATGATTTTAGATGTCTTCCTTTTTTGGTGTCCAACTGGGGATACTTGTAAGCGGCCTGATTTTTCTTAAAGTGCTGAGCACCCATCCTCCGAAAATGGGGCCCCTTTAAGATGTCTGAAGTTGGGCACCATAAGCTCTTGACTCTAGTTACTTTTGAAAATGTAGGCCGCTGTCATGTCAACCAAATTCATCTCTAATTTCTCAGACTCTGACAGTATCAAACAAGGGGATCAGCTTGGCACAATCTTGCTTCCTAGCAGCCGTGTTAGTCTGTATCCGCAAAAAGAACAGGAGTACTTGTGGCACCTTAGAGACTAACAAATCTATTTGAGCATAAGCTTTCGTGGGTTACAGCTCACTTCATCGAATGCATGTAGTGGAAAATACAGTAGGAAGATATATATATATATACACAGAGAACATGAAACAATGGGTGTTACCATACACACTATAAGGAGAGCGATCAGTTAAGTGAGCTATTATCAGCAGGAGAGAAAAAGAAGTGTTTGTAGTATTAATAAAAATGGCGCATTTCCAGCAATTGACAAGAAGATGTAAGGAACTGTGTGTGTGTGTGGGGGGGATAAGCATGGGGAATTAGTTTTACTTTGTGTAATGGCCCATCTACTCCTAGTCTTTACTCAAGCCTAGTTTGATGGTGTCCCATTTGCAAATTAATTCCAATTCAGCAGTCTCTCATTGGAGTTTGTTTCTGAAGTATTTTTGTTGTAATATTGCGACTTTTAAGTCTGTAATCGAGTGGCCAGGGAGATTGAGGTGTTCTCCAATTGGTTTTTGAATGTTATAATTGTTGAAATCATGATGGAATTCCTCAAGGGCTTTTTTTCCGTGGGTCCAGATGATGAAGATGTCATCAATGTAGCGCAAGTAGAGTAGGAGTATTAGGGTATTATGAGGAAGCGTTGTTCTAAGTCAGCCATAAAAATGTTGGCATACTGTGGGACCATGTGGGTACTGTAACGAGGCGGTGTGGCTCCCCTCCTCATCTGGGAGGGTCGAGCCCCGTCAATCATCCATAGGGGCGGGGCCTCTAAGTGGAAGTCCCGCCCCCCAGAGGGTCAAGCGGTGACCCGGCAGAATAAAAGCCAGCCCTCAGCCCTCAGTTGGAGCCCAGCCACTGTCAGGAGCAGATCTGTCCGCAGGAGCTCCTGACTGGGAAGCTGCTGAGGCCGCAGGCCGGTGTCCGGACTGGCCAGAACCTCCCAGCTACGACGAGGAGCTGCCGGAGCTGCCCCACGCCCAATATGACGAGGAGCTGCCGGAGCCGCCCTGCGCCCACTATGATGAGGAGGGGCCAGAGCCGCCCTGCCCTTGTTGCGGCCCCGAGGACCCCCCGGAACAGGCCTGGCCGGATTTCCCAGAAGAGCTGCCGGACTTGCCTCCCAGCCCTGGCCGTGAGGAGCCGATGTGGTGAGACATCCCTGAAGCTGATCCCACAAACCAGGTAGGCTCGGAGGGGGATACTGGAAGTAGCCCGGGGGCAGCCGACCCGAGTCAGGCTGCAGACCTCCCGATACCCATGGCAGTGTGTTGCGGTCAGGATCCCCACTGACCACCTGCAGCGGTGATCACTGCTACTAGGGCCCCGGGCTGGAACTCAGTGGGGTGGGTGGGCCTGCGTTCCCCCTGCCACCCGTAGCCGGCTGGCAGCATCGCCCTCCCCCTGGCCTGAGGAGGCCATTAGGCCTACTGTGTGTTTTTGCCACTGCTCTGCCCTGCTCCAAAGGGCCAGAGCTGTTATAACTGTGTTTGGTGCCCCACCCGAACCCAGGGCTGGGCCCCCTCTGACTTTGCCACTGCTCTGCCCTGCCCTGCTCCAAAGGGCCAGGGCTGTTATAACTGTGTTTGGTGCCCCGCCTGAACCAAGGGCTGGGCCCCCTCTGACTTTGCCACTGCTCTGCCCTGCTCCAAAGGGCCAGGGCCGTTATAACTGTGTTTGGTGCCCCGCCTGAACCAAGGGCTGGGCCCCCTCTGACTTTGCCACTGCTCTGCCCTGCTCCAAAGGGCCAGAGCTGTTATAACTCTGTTTGGTGCCCCGCCCGAACCCAGGGCTGGGCCCCCTCTGACTTTGCCACTGCTCGGCCCTGTCCCAAAGGGCCCGAGCAACCCGCACTCCTGCCAGCCCGCCCTGAACCAAAGGGCCAGAGCTGGGATAACTGACCTGTATATTATTGCTCAGCCTTGCAGCAGGCGGCCTGAGCTTCTAATTAACTGTGTGTTGGTGCCAACCGGAACCAAGGGCCGGGCCCCCGTTGACTGTGCCATTGCCCGGTCCTATCCCCAGGGACCGACTAACCACGCGGTGGGCGACAGTCCCGAGACCCGAGACCCGCAGACAACAAGTCGAGGCCGGTGTGGCTCCCCTCCTCATCCGGGAGGGTCGAGCCCCAGCAAGTCTCGCTTACAGTACCCATAGCAGTGCCGCTGATTTGAAGGTACACATTGTCCCCAAATGTGAAATAGTTATGGGTGAGGAAACCTTCTGACCGCTATACTTAGCTACATGCTTCCAGCTTTCATCCATACCACACCACTTGATCCATTGTCCACAGCCAAGCTCTACTATGCAATCGCATTTGCACCAACCCCTCAGACAGAGACAAACACCTGCAAGATTTCTATCAAGTGTTCTTCCAACTACAATACCCACCTGCTGAAGTGAAGAAACAGATTGACAGAGCCAGAAGAGTACCCAGAAGTCACCTTCTGCTTAACTTTAAGCACCTTTAAACTTTACTGGATCAAGGACAGAGTGCTGAGAATTTTGCAGACTCAAACCTTTACAGTGATTCTGTTCTAGATTGCATTAATTTTGTTACATAATTGTTCCTTAGCTCCTCTTCTGCTTTCTGTTTAAGGGTAAAGCTCATGTGTGTATGCGGTACGTTACAAAACACAAAACTTTTTTCCCCTTGATCTTGGCTCTTAAGGTCCAATCCAATTCCCACTGAATTAAATGGGAGACTCATCAACTTAAGTAACCTTTGGATCAAGCCCTTAGGACTTGATTTAAACTCCATTAAAGTAAATGAAAAGACTCCCTGACTTCAGTGGGGCACTATATCAGGTCGTTGATTACACTTCATATCCATTTGACACATAACCACGTTGGTGAGACTAATGAGAAGTGAGACATTTAATACCAGTTGTTGTGGTGGTCTTTGATACAGAAAATGTATTCTCTGGGGACTGGACTGAGACATCATCTTATTTTATATAGGCCATTGGGTAGCTATCAAATGTTAATGACTTTTGAACACTACTGAGAAAAGCTAGATTTATGCTGTTGACCTACATTCTCAAGGCTATGAACATTTCCCTGAACAGGCATCTGGTATTATGTCTTAAGGTGTCACCTTCTTGCTGCAATGTATCTCTTCAATTTTTATAATTTCGAACTAGGGTGACCAGACAGCAAATGTAAAAAATCGAGACAGGGAGTGGGGGTTAATAGGAGCCTATATGAGAAAAAGACCCAAAAATCGGGACTGTTCCTATAAAATTGGGACATCTGGTCACCCTATTTCTAACAACCTACAGGAACTCCTCACTTAATGTTGTAGTTATGTACCTGAAAAATGTGACTTTAAGCAAATCCAATTTCCCCATAAGAATTAATGTAAATGAGGGGATTAGGTTCCAGAGAAGCTTGGTTGAGGTGGAGGAGTCAGAGGGTGGGATATTTACAAGAGAATGCCTTACTGCCAAATGAACTAGCAATTGACTGAGGCCTCAAGGGTTAACTCTCACAACACTCTACAAGGCAGCAGGAAAGGAGTGAGGGCAGACAGTGACACACTCCCTGTGTGTGAGAGAAAAAATGCACATTTTCCCTTTAAGTAGCTGACCCCAGGTTTAAATACTCTGCCTTATTAATTAAATCAACTTGCTGAGACCTGAGAGGGCAGCTACTGCCTATAAGCTCCCTCCCTCCCTTGTGTATTTCCCCCCTGCTCTTTGGAAGATGGGGTAATTGGGGTGCAGGAGCAGGGGGGAGGGGGAGACACCCTGACATTACCCCTTCATCCCCCCGTACAGCAAGCAGGAGTCTCTGGGAGCAGCTTCAAGGTAAAGGGCAGGAGCAGCACATGGCAGTGCGGGGAGGGACAGCTGCTGCACAGGGAACTTAGGAGAGTAGGGAGCTGATAGTGGAAGCTGATGGGGGGCTGCTGTTCCACTCTGGTTCCAAGCCCCAACCAGCTAGCTGCAAGGGGCTGCTCTTCCTGCAAGCAGTGGACAAAACAGGCGGCTGCCAAAGGATGTGAGAAGGGAGCATTTCACAACTTTAAATGAGCATGTTCCCCAATTGATCAGCAACTTAATATTAACAATTAAAACAATGTTAACCAGGATGACTTTAAGTGAGGAGTTCCTGTATTTCTAGGCCCTCTGTGGTATGTGTTTCAGTTAGAACACACTCTTTTGAAGTTTATGGTGTACAAAATAATGGCAATTATATAGCAACTTTCATCCTAGTTGCTCTTAACAAATATTGAGGCAAGCATTTTTAAACCTGGAGGCCTAAAGTTAGGTTCCTAACTCAATATTTAGGCATCTAATTCTAAATGGCCAGATTTTTAACAGTGCTTATTCCCACAAATCACATGGAAAAAACCCTGGAGTTTGCCATCCATTTATTAGTCTATTTGTATTTCATATATATTTAAATATGGATTTAAGATCTTAATTTTACGCACTCAGTTTTGAATCTTTGAGGCCAAATTAATTAAGCATCAGAAAAAATGTTAAGTTATGGAACTCTAAGTAGGTTAAGCTACTTGCTCAAGATCAGACACTGAGTTAGTGGCAAGGGTTGGGACTAGAGTAAAGATGGGCAAGTGTTTTTGAATTACTTTTTTATTTGACAGAAAATGCAGTTTTGGTCAATCCAAAAATATTTGCAAATTTGACATGAATTGTTTTGGCCATTTACAGTATGGCCAGAAGAGAAGGAGGATGGTTTCCCTCCCTCCCCCACAACCTTCAGACCATTGGCTGAAGTACTCACCGGGAGGTGGGAGATCCAGGTTCATGTCCTGACTCTGGAACAGACCTGACATAGCCTTTTTTGATTCTTGAAAAATTCTGAATTTTTTCAGAGTTGGTTCAACCTGAATTGCAAATTTTTCAATATTTTGGAACTATGACCAACCAGAAAAATCAGTGATTCACTTAGGTCTAGAATACAGTCCTGGATTCCTAACTCATTGTCCCTTAATCACACTATTAGATGGACCATGGTTTCATGGTCTATTTCATTGCTCATGGTTTCATCTTTTATTGTGCTAAGCTCAGTGGACCAAATTCATAGACTCATAGACTCTAGGACTGGAAGGGACCTCGAGAGGTCATCGAGTCCAGTCCCCTGCCCTCATGGCAGGACCAAATACTGTCTAGACCATCCCTAATAGACATTTATCTAACCTACTCTTAAATAGCTCCAGAGATGGAGATTCCACAACTTCCCTAGGCAATCTATTCCAGTGTTTAACTACCCTGACAGTTAGGAACTTTTTCCTAATGTCCAACCTAAATCTCCCTTGCTGCAGTTTAAGCCCATTGCTTCTTGTTCTATCATTGGAGGCTAAGGTGAACAAGTTTTCTCCCTCCTCCTGAAGACACCCTTTTAGATACCTGAAAACTGCTATCATGTCCCCTCTGAGTCTTCTCTTTTCCAAACTAAACAAACCCAATTCCTTCAGCCTTCCTTCATAGATCATGTTCTCAAGACCTTTAATCATTCTTGTTGCTCTTCTCTGGACTCTCTCCAATTTCTCCACATCTTTCTTGAAATGCGGTGCCCAGAACTGGACACAATATTCCAGCTGAGGCCTAACCAGCAGAGAGTAAAGCGGAAGAATGACTTCTCGTGTCTTGTTTACAACACACCTGTTAATGCATCCCAGAATCACGTTTGCTTTTTTTGCAACAGTATCACACTGTTGACTCATATTAAGCTTGGGGTCTATTATGACCCCTAGATCTCTTTCTGCCATACTCCTTCCTAGACAGTCTCTTCCCATTCTGTATGTGTGAAACTGATTGTTCCTTCCTAGGTGGAGCACTTTGCATTTATCTTTATTGAACTTCATCCTGTTTATCTCAGACCATTTCTCCAATTTGTCCAGATCATTTTGAATTTTGACCCTGTCCTCCAAAGCAGTTGCAATCCCTCCCAGTTTGGTATCATCCGCAAACTTAATAAGCGTACTTTCTATGCCAACATCTAAATCGTTGATGAAAATATTGAACAGAACCAGTCCCAAAACAGACCCCTGCGGAACCCCACTTGTTATACCTTTCCAGCAGGATTGGGAGCCATTAACAACTACTCTCTGAGTACGGTTATCCAGCCAGTTATGCACCCACCTTATAGTAGCCCCATCTAAATTGTACTTTCCTAGTTTATCTATAAGAATATTATGCGAGACCGTATCAAATGCCTTACTAAAGTCTAGGTATATCACATCCACCGCTTCTCCCTTATCCACAAGGCTCGTTATCCTATCAAAGAATGCAATCAGATTAGTTTGACACGATTTGTTCTTTACAAATCCATGCTGGCTATTCCCTATCACCTTAAATAAATAATAAATTCTTTATTAATGTTACTCCATTGACTTCAAAGGGGTTGTACCAGCTCAATATTCAGCCCAGTTAGTTCATGACCGCAAGTGCCAGGTTTCCTCCACTTATTAATATAATTTCTGTTGGAATCAGATCTCTGATGGACATTCCTCTCTTTTTTTCAACTTTTGAGTGTTTTGAAAGTATCCTTTATCATTTTTAAAATATATGTACCAAGGATTTTTGCTTCATTACACATTTTCTTTTATACATAACTGGAAAGTTGAAGTCACTCAAGAGCATCAAGACACTTAATCTAACCACTGGTCCCTTTTCCCAGAGCCAGTGCAAGGATATTTTGCGCCTTAGGCAAAACTTCCCCCTTGCCCTCCCGCTCCCCATAACATCGATTCATTGAGGGGCAAATCCCAATGAGCCTTTATAGACCTCAGGGGCCAGTCTGCCCAGGGGCCAGCCATGCCCAGAGGCTGCTCCCCACACCAGGTTCCCCCCTCCCCACCCTCTGAACTCCCCTGGAGGGTGCACAGCTCCCCTGCGAGCCCTCCCCAGCCTCGCGGCCCCCGCTCCGAGTCCACTCACTGGCTTTGCCGGTCTTGAGCTGCTGCAGCAGCTCTGCAGGGAGGAGCTGCCTTCTGGGGGCTCCTGGGGGCTCCTGCAACAGATGCATGTGGGCAGAGGCCCCTGTGCACTCCTCTGGCTCCCCCCTCACCATATCTCGGAAGCATGAGCCACCGCTGCCCCTCTCGGAGCAGACTGAGAGCCCAGCGCCCCGGTGGCGGCTCACATGCCCGGGAGCTGCAGAGGCCAAGCGTGGCGAGGGGAGAGGGCTGGGGGGCGCACGGGGGCTATGCCCACATGCATCTGCTGCAGCCTGCAGGAGCCTCCCGGGGGGGCACCAGGCCTCAGCCTGGGCAGGAGGGGCAGGGGTCATGGCTGCTCCACGTTAGTGGCGCTGCTGCGTTTGCAGGGCTCCTGCCCCGCAGTGCCGCATCGGGTCCTCTATGGCTGGCGCTCATCACCCCCGCAAGCCAATGCTCTGGCCCTCCGGTGCCTCCAGTAGGTGGCTTTTCCCTGCCGAGCCAGGGGACCACTTTTTGGCACCCCCAAGGCCGTCCTTAGGATTTATGGGGCCCTTTGGGGGGAGAGATAGCTCAGTGCATTGAGCATAGGCCCGCTAAACCCAGGGTTGTGAGTTCAATCCTTGAGAGGGCTCTTTAGAGACCTGTGGCAAAAATCTGTCTGGGGCTTGGTCCTGCTTTGAGCAGGTGGTAGGACTAGATATTCTATGATTATTAAACTGGTTACCCTATGCCTGAGCTTGCAGCCTGGTCAAGCAGGGGACAAGGCAGAAAGAATAGCAAGATACCTGGCCTACCTCACAGTGGTAGAGAGTCACAGCTCCCCACAGAGACCCCTGTACCTTCTCCCTCATGCAGAAGGTACCTAATTAAAAGCACTAAACTTGGGAATAAAAAATGTCAGTCACAGGTTTTTTGATATACCATGAAGTTTGTCAGACATTTACCTGCAAAAACTTTGTCGTAAGGTATCAGAGGGGTAGCCGTGTTAGTCTGGATCTGTAAAAGCAGCAAAGAATCCTGTGGCACTTTATAGACTAAAATGTCTGTTAGTCTATAAGGTGCCACAAGATTCTTTGCTGCTTTGTCATAAGGGTGAGTCAGCTTTCTTGCTGAATACAACATTAAATATTATGGAATACATGATCCAGCTCTTCTGTTTTACATTTTCTTAATCAGTATTTCTAAGCTAATTTTATATTTTAAATATACTCTTAAGTCTTCATAATCATTCCAGGTTACTACATATTTAACTCACTGAAGCAGACATTATTTTAAATTAATCAGTCACAGAGATTTAGTGTGTTTAGTGTGTTCATAACAATGTTCATTGCTTTTAGAAAAAAGGAACACTAATTTACTGTGTGTTATCTCCATAACAATGAACATGTTTATGAAATTTCACCAACTTTAATAATGTTTCCAAAGATTTTAGGCATAACAAAGGATTTTATATCTTACTAAGGTACTGATTTTGCTTAAAACTAGTTCATCAGATAGTCAGAAGTAAAGAAAGGGAAACTCTTCGTCCTGCTATCTGGAAGCAAAGGGCTGTTGCTTCCTTCAATGGGGGCAAAGGGAGAAATGGATGGACAGAAAGGACAGGAAGACTTTGAAAGTATGTCTTTTTACTATAGTAAGTAAAATGTGTATTTTAGATAAGGCTTGTCTTTTGAAGAATTTATTTAAAAAACCCATATGTCTGAAGCTCCAAGCGTTTATGGCTAAAGATGATTGTGCATCTAAAAATCTATGCAAGGATTTTTTTAGAGATGTGATTTTATAATCTTCACCAACTCACTAATGAAATACTTTTAAAGCAAATTTTAAAAGTCCTGTAGATTGACATGTTCTGAGTAAATAGTACAGTCATGCACAACTGTTTTTGTCAGTACATTCAGAAACTGATGGTAGATACCTATGGGTTGGCAAATGCCTGTGAAATGGCTTCATTACCCCTTGAATGGATCTTTAACAGTTTCAGTGTTGTGCTAATAGGTCTGGCCAGCTGGAGACATTTTCTCTTTTAACTATTAGATCCCCTTCCCAGTAAGACTTGGAACCTGCAGGAAGGGTCAGAACAGGGATAGGAAAACCAGTAGGCTGGACACTAAGACCCGGTGGTGCCCCAAATTTTCAGGTGTCCTACCCAGCTGCCTATGCCTGAGGATGGCCCTGGGCACCCCCAACCACTTGCCGCCCTAGCCGGCTGCCTAGTTCGCCTAGTGATTGCCCCGGCCCTGCCTTTTCCCTTAGCAATGCTTCATCCTTCTCTTCCCTCAGGTTGTTCCTCTAACAAGCTTTTGACTATAAAATATCTTTGATTACTCTTTGTTATCATTCATATTGTTACTTTCCAGATGACACTCTTTCTCAATTTCATGCATGCTGTCAGCTCATTGAGGCAGAGAATCTCACTTTGTACACGATCTAACATAGTAGGGTTCTGACCCTCAGTGGATCCCTAGGATGCTATTTCAATACAAATAAATTATTGTGAAAATATTTTGATTATAACACAACTGTCCTCTCTTCTGCCCATTCCTGTTGTTCAAGAGTGGAAAGAGGAAGTGTACTGGGAGATGAGGTAGCTTGCACATTTAAATGAGGTCAGTGGTGATTCTCCTGCGGTAGAGATGTTGGAGTATGAATAAGAACATCACCTCCACTCCCATCACCTACCCCTCAAATCGGTGTCACAGTACAAGAAACTAAAGAAGACAGCCACCACAACTGTGTACTGTTAATGGTAACGTTATAGCAAAGAAACATGGTAGAAAATAGGTATCTGTACTATTATCAAGTGCAGTATCTCTAAAAGAAAACAAATATCATTAGGGTGGGAGTTTTATTTTAAACAGAAGCAGAGAGAAAGATTGATCTGCTCTATGAAAAAAATAATTATATAAATATAATACCACATGAAAATCATGTGTGCAGAGGGCAATAGTTCCAGTCTGGACTCAGTACCAGCAATGTGGTAGGGACTGAGCAAGGAGAAGAATTATGTGGAGTTGGGAAACACAGCGACACCGTTTGACAAGAACACATACATCTGAAGGGCCAAGTGTAATATACTGTAGGAGTCTCAAAATGATTCAAGAAATAGAATTCTGAGATTGTGCCCACAGTGATATTGCCAAGGAGGCTAGCATCAACTGTGAGAATATTTTCTGGGATGGAACTGACGTGAGATCACCAACTCATATCACATAAATCACTAATCATGAGATGGTAACAATATTCAGGGTATGTCTACACTATGGGATTATTCCGATTTTACAGAAACTGGTTTTTTAAAACAGATTGTATAAAGTCGAGTGCACGCAGCCACGCTAAGCACATTAATTCGGTGGTGTGCATCCATGTACCGAGGCTAGCGTCGATTTTCAGAGTGTTGCACTGTGGGTAGCTATCCCTTAGCTATCCCATAGTCCCGCAATCTCCCCTGCCCATTGGAATTCTGGGTTGAGATCCCAATGCAAAAACAGTATCGCGGGTGATTCTGGGTAAATGTTGTCACTCAATCCTTCCTCCGTGAAAGCAATGGCAGACAATCATTTCGTGCCCTTTTTCTCTGGATTGCCCTGGCAGACGCCATAGCATGGCAACCATGCAGCCTGTTTTGCCTTTTATAACTGTCAACATATGTGTACTGGATGCTGCTGACAGACGCGGTACTGCAGTGCTACACAGAAGCATTCATTTGCCTTTGCAAGGTTAAAGAGATGGTTACCAGCTATAGCACCATCTGCAGTTGGAAATTGGTGATGATGTTTAATCAGTCCTTTTGTACCGTCTGCTGCTGTCATGGGTGCTCCTGGCTGGCCTCGCTGAGGTCAGACGGGGGCACATGGACAAAAATGGGAATGATTCCCTGGGTCATTCCCTTATTTATGTTTTGTCTAAAAATAGAGTCAGTCCTGCCTAGAATATGGGTCAAGTGTACTAGAGAAACAAAGAGCACAGCCACTCCGGGTCAGAGTCCCAGAGATCCCACAGAAATGATGATGCCACTTTAGGGGGTGCTCCTGAAACAACCCCACCTGTTTCTTCCCTCCTTCCCCAACCCTCCTGGGCTACTGTGGCAGTGTCCCCCCCATTTGTGTGATGAAGTAATAAAGAATGCAGGAATAAGAAACACTGACTTTTTAGTGAGACAAAATGAGGAGGAGGCAGGCTCCCGCTGCTATGATAGTCCAGGCAGTACAGAATCTTCAATAGACATAAAAGTGGGGGCGGCTGATGGAGCTCAGCCCCCAGTTGCTATGATGAGGACGTTTCTCAATCCTTTTGCACCGTCTGCCGGGAATGACCAGGAGTCATTCCCATTGTTGCCCAGGCATCCCTGGACGACCTCACCGAGGCCAGCCAGGAGCACTCATGGGATGATAAGGATGGTTTTCCACCATTTTGCACCATCTGCCATCAGGAAAGGAAGGGGAGGGGATGCTGCTGTTCATCGCTGCAGCACCGCGTATACCACAGCATACGGTAGACATATGGTGACATTGAAAAAAGGCTAGAAACGATTTTTTTCCCTTTTCTTTCACTGGGGGGAAGGGGGTAAATTGATGAAATATACCCTGAACCACCTGGGACAATGTTTTTGATCCTTCAGGCATTGAGAGCTCGGCCAAGAATGCAGATGCTTTTCGGAGACCATGGGGACTGTGGGATAGCCGGAGTACTCAGTCCCTCCATGAGCGTCCATTTGATTCTTTGGCTTTCTGTTACACTTGTCACGCAGTACTGTGCTGAGTCCCTGCTGTGGCCTCTGTCTATCATAGCCTGGAGATTTTTTCAAATGCTTTGGCCTTTCGTCTTCTGTAATGGAGCTCTGATAGAAAAAGATTTGTCTCCCCATACAGCGATCAGATCCAGTATCTCCCATATGATCCATGCTGGAGCTCTTTTTGGATTTGGGCCTGTATCACCATCCGCGCTGATCAGAGCTCCACGCTGGGCAAATAGGAAATGAAATTCAAAAGTTCGCGGGGCTTTTCCTGTCTACCTGGCCAGTGCATCCGAGTTCAGATTGCTTTCCAGAGCGGTCACAATGGTGCACTGTGGGATACCTCCCAGAGGCCAATACCGTCGAATTGCAGCCACACTAACCCTAATCCAACATGGCAATACCGATTTCAGAGCTACTCCCCTCGTTGAGGAGAAGTACAGAAACCGGTTTTAAGAGCCCTTTATATCGATACAAAGGGCTTCGTTGTGTGGACGGGTGCAGGGTTAATTCGGTTTAACTCCCCAAAATTCGGTTTAAATGCGTAGTGTAGACCAGGCCTCAGTCACCATTCATGTTGTTCACATTTGAATTGGTGACCCAGAAGTGAAATGCTCAGTATCCAGTATCAAGCCTCTTATCCATCTCCATCACACCTTTAAATGGGATGGAATACAGATCAACAGACATCCCTTGTTGAGTGGCACACTCTGTCTGTCCATGCAATAGGCAAGGAGATGGATTGATCATCAGATGTCACAAGCTACCATCATGGGTGGCATGTCTGTAGAAATTTTGGTGGTGCCCAGAACCCGCTCCTGCCCAAACTGTGCCCTGCCCCCAAACTCTGTCCCCCACCTGCCCAAGGCTCTGGGTGGGAGTTTGGGGGAGGGAGGATGTCTGGGGTGCAGACCCTCGGCTGGAGCAGGGGATTGGGGTGCAGGATGCAGGCTCTGGGAGGGAGTTTGGTGATGGGAGAGGTGCAGAGGGATGGAGTGCAGGGGCGAAGGCTGTGGAATGTGGCTGCAGATGAGGGGTTTGGAGTGTGGGAGGGGCTCAGGGCAAGAGTAGAGGTGTAGGGGGTGAGGGCTCTGGGGCTGGCAATGAGGAGTTTGGAGTGTGAGAGGGGCTCAGGGCAAGAGTAGGAGTGTGGGGGATGAGGGCTCTGGCTGGGACTGAGGATAAGGTGTTTGGGGGGCTGGAGGGGCTCAGGACTAGGTTTGAGGGTGCGGTGGGTGGGATCTGGGGTGGGGCAGAGCTGGGGATGAGTTTGGGGTGCAAGCAGGCTGCTCTGGGACAGGGGCCAGAAAGGACTCCCCCCAGCCCTTTCTCTGCCAGTAGCAGCAAGCTCTGGGAGAGGAGCCCCCCTTTCCTGCCCCCCAGCAGCACACTGTCACTGTAGCCTCACTGGGGATGAGGGATGGGGGCTGCCTCCTTGCATGGGGAAGGAGTGGTGACTGCGGGCAGAGGGGGGCCCCCCTGTGCTGCTTGAGGGTCCTGCTGAAAAAGGGAAGGGTTTGAGGGGGCAGAGCAGGCTCAGAGTCAGTCTGTCCTGGCCGTGGGGATGGGGGGCACTAGGACTCTGCGGCAGCAGTTGGTGGGAGGCAACATGGAGCTGCTCAGGGAAGAGACAGTCAGTGATTCTCTGTTCCCGGGCCCGGGAAAGACAAGCGGTGGCAGGGCCTGGGGGCAGCAAGTCGGGGCTGCGGAACACTCGGGGGAGGCATGGGGGGCACAGGTGAGGGGTGCGCCTGGCTCCACATATTGCTGGAGCTGGGGCCCTGGTTCTGAATATTGCTGGTGCCCCAGCACCGCATGGGTATGGAACTTGCCGCCTATGGCTACCATACTTAGAAGAAACCTTTTAAACTATATCAAAGTATGGTGGAAAACATGTTGCAAACAAGCTAAACCTTTTCACTTATGGAGTATGAGAGTTTTCATTCCCCTAGTCAGAAATAGACAACTACGGCCTCTACTTGTCCACCACATAAAACTCTGCAAGACATAGTGATCAGGTTCTTCAGTACAGTTAAAGTGGAGCATTTGACCTGACCACTTTATTGCTCACCTGGTGTTCTTTCCTTTTAAAAAATACCTTGACAAGCGGCTGCTGGAGTTCAAATCCACACAGCTGCCCAGAATCACAGCTGCACCCTGAATGTGCCACTTTGACATGACCATTTAACTGATATAACCATGATGAATGGGGTACAGGACCTGTATGTCAAAGCCATCCAACAGTTTATCCCTGTGTCATTCTCCACAGGCAATATGATAAATCTAGTGTATGCCTTGAAGGGTGAGCAATCTATTTATTCATGTTCCATGCTTTGTATGCTGCTTCCCTTCTCCTGGCTTTTCACACATGTTGAGTGAAATGTTCACAATGAGCTCATGCAAAACTCACCTAGTTTCATGTTCTGTTACAAATGGAGATCTCAGGCCAGATTAATCAGATGCTTTGGTGCATATATCTTCTGAATGATGTCCCATCCAAATTCCAGTGAACCTGGCCGGAACCAGGGGACACAAAACCAGGGGAAAACTGGCACATTCCCAAGAGTATATTGTCAAGGTTCCTTCCCCACTCTGAACTTTAGGGTACAGATGTGGGGACCTGCATGGACACTTCTAAGCTTAATTACTAGCTTAGATATGGTATCACTGCCACCATCCAGAATTTTCAGTGTCTGGATCACTCCCTGTCCCCCCAAAACTTTCCCCTCCCTGGGTAGCCTTGAGGGACTTCACCAATTCCCTGGTGAACACAGATCCAAGCCCCTTGGATCTTAAAACAAGGAGAAATTAACCATTCACCCTCTTTTCCCCCCAGCAATCCCTGGTGAGTCCAGATCCAATCCCCTTGGATCTAAAAACAAGGAAAAATCAATCAGGTATTAAGGAAAAAAAGGCTTTTAATTAAAGAAAAGAAAGGTAAAAATCATCTCTGTAAAATCAGGATGGAAAATACTTTACAGGGTAATCAGATTCATATAGCCCAGAGGAACCCCCCTCTAGCCTTAGGTTCAAAGTTACAGCAAACAGAGGTAAAATCCTCTCAGCAAAAAGGAACATTTACAAGTTGAGAAAACAAAAATAAGACTAACACGCCTTGCCTGGCTGTTACTTACAAGTTTGAAACATGAGAGACTGGTTCAGAAAGATTTGGAGAGCCTGGATTGATGTCTGGTCCCTCTTAGTCCCAAGAGTGGACAACCCCCAAAACAAAGAGCACAAACAAAAGACTTCCCCCCACCAAGATTTGAAAGTATCTTATTGGTCCTCTGGTCAGGTGTCAGCCAGGTTTACTGAGCTTCTTAACTCTTTACAGGTAAAAGAGGCATTAACCCTTAACTATCTGTTTATGACATATATATATATATATGCCGATTATGACCTACAACTCAAAAACATAGCTGTAAATTATGGCGCATGGCACTTTTACATATGTTTAACCATCAAAAACAACTTATGATGCTAACCAAAAGAGTTTAAAAATTCCACAAATGATCCAGGTAAATGATTTTACACGTGCACTACAGTGTTGTTTTTAACCCTACAGGATACAATCCTATGCATATGAAGGGGAGGGGGAGAGGTAGGAGTAGGCTAGACATTTTTCAGAATGCATATGCAACATTATCATGCATAAATCCTGCATTTGTGTATACAAATGGGATTTTCTATGTGCACACTCAGTCATTGTAAGCACAAAGATGTAGAGTATTCATAATGGTCAGCATTAGATGTTATCATTTGCTAGAGTAGTTCAATTAATTAATTAATAATAATGGTCAGCCACTATTTGAAAATTTAGTGTTTTTCTGTTTAACATCTGTGAGATTATGATTTTATTTCTATCCTGGAACTTGTTCTAATTATGCATGATAGACCATAGATCCAAATAAATAAGATTTGAACCAATCTATTGCTAGGTTAACTACAACAAATATGTCAGTTGCCTCAATTGATCAGACCACATTTGATTTATCATTTACAATGGACCAGTATTTTTTAATTATTTAGGTTCCTAAAGAGGCAGACAGACTTCTACTGGGATCTTCAAAATAAGCATCTAAACATCTTTAAAAATTTGATCTAATGCACCTGTTCCAAATTCCACTGAAATCAGAGGAAAGACTCAGACTGACATCAATGAGCTTGGATCAGGCCTAATGAAAGTGCATTAATTATTATTATTTATATCAGTTATCAATAATAGTGACTGAGTGTGTGTGTGGTTAATAAGACCTAGTGAACTGAAATTTGATTATGAATCAGTGGTTTCAGTTCAAGTCAGAGTCTGGATTTCTGGTTAAAGCACAGGAGAGAAAGCTAGTTATTTCTGGCTCCTCCATCTTCACTGTGTGACCTTGGGCACATCACTTAACCATTTCCCTATCTGTAAAATGGATCCAATAATGCTTTCCTCATGCTTAAGGATATTGTGAAGATTAATTAAATACTATGTGAAAAGCATGTTGAAATCCTTGGATGAAAGCACTCACTGTAAACTACTATTCTTTCACAAAACTAGAGTTTCTGCACAGAGACAAAGGACAGAATGGACACCGACCTTCTTACCCATTGAGATTGTCCTGTAAGTCAGGTTTAGAAAAAATGAAGTTGCACTGCTGCTTCTGATTCAATACCACATTTATTATTTTATTTATCATAGAGAACTTTGATTTCTAGGTCTGTCCATGCAATTCCCTTTAGGAGAAGAAACTTGAAGAATGCTTTAGCATTATAGTAGCTAGAGTTTAAAAATACTTTCTAGATCATTGTCTCCCTTCTTCTACAAAGGGTGGTTGTATTCTTTTGACTAAGGACTTTCCTAGTACTAAATATTGAAACTGAACAGAAAATTAGAACAAAAACAAAAATTAACCTGTTACGAATACTTATATTATCTGAACAGAATAAAATGCAAAAGGGTAATAAGCAGCACAAATGCTGAAAAGTTCATTAGTTTTGTTATTCTTTCCGCATAAATAATCCAAAGCTGGTATGAATAACATAATACGGCATGTATGCATTCATATAGATGTACATATTTTAAACATTTTTTTTTATTTTGATAGTGTAACTTTAAAAATAATTTTGCTCCTTGGGGGTGAAATTAACGTCTCTGTGCAGGGCCAGTACAAGACCTAGCCATCACCAAAGTCCTATCCTTTGATTATGAAATAAGTCAAGGATAGGTTGTGCACGAGACCTCTGTAGAGGATTGAATTTAATCCTGGATGAATTTTTCATGCCCTTTGCAGCTGATTTGTTCTGCAAAGTTTCTAATGATATACTGAGAATAAAAAGTGATTAATCTAGAACTGAAATCAACCTCTTATGTCACTTCAAATATTAATATTCAGTTAAAATAATCATTTTGTCATAACTTTTAATGCATCAGATAGACCTCAAGTATCAGTAATGTCTCAGGTTTCAAAACCATGCTCTCACAGACAGCGTAGGAAGTTCACAAGGTCTTTAGATAGCTCTGGATCACTAACTTCGTGCTCGCATTTTGTTATCACATGTTATAGCCTAATTGTTTAATCCTACAAACTAGAGCTGACCCTGACAGGAGGATGAACATTGAAAAATATTGACCCTTTTTATGGAACAGAAGATTGAGAAAAAATTCAGTTCAAATGTTGAAATGAAACACTGACATTTTCAATCAAAAGAAAATATTTCAATATTCCTGAATCTAAACATTTAATTTGTTTGTTGACTTGATTCCCTGTGGTGGCACACCAAGAGGAAGCAGCCACAGTTTATTATAGGCAATGTAGTCTGTCTGGGGAAGACAGGGGAAATCAGAGGCCTTGGCTACACTACAGAGTTGCAGCGCTGGTGAGAGGGTTACAGCGCTGCAACTTAGGATGTGGCCACACTTGCAAAGCACGGCCAGCGCTGCAACTCCCTGGTTGCAGCGCTGGCTGTACACCCGGTCAAGCCTCGGGTGTAGGGGATCCAGCACTGGTGATCCAGCGCTGGTCAGCAAGTGTGAACACCCACCAGCGCTTTTATTGACCTCCGTGGCATAAGGAGGTATCCCAGCATACCTTAGAAGCCTCTCTGGTAATCATGCACACTCCACTGCCCTGGGCTCAGCTGACCCCTCCTTTAAATGCCCCGGGAATTTTAAAAATCCCCTTCCTGTTTGCTCAGCCAGGTGTGGAGTGCAATCAATCATTCAATCAATCAGCGACCATGCCTCCACGCCCCAAATGAGCCCCAGCATGGAACAATTCAGAGCTGCAGGACCTCATCAATGTTTGGGGTGAGGAGGCTGTGCAAGCACAGCTGCGCTCCAGAAGGAGAAATTATGATACCTATGGGCAGATATCGCAGTCCTTGCTGACAAGGGGCCATGAACGGGACGCATTGCAGCGCAGGGTCAAAATTAAAGAGCTGAGGAGTGCTTACTGCAAAGCCCATGAGGGAAATCGCCGCTCAGGAGCTGCCCCCACAACCTGCCGTTTTTACAAGGAGCTGGATACCATACTTGGGTGTGACCCCACTGCCAATCCGAGGACCACGATGGAGAGTTCAGAGCAGGGAGAAGTGGGGGAGGGTGTAGAGGAAGCCGACAGTGAGGCTACTGGCATGGAGGGAGACACCCCGGAGTCCCAGGAGGCATGCAGCCAGGAGCTCTTCTCAAGCCAGGAGGAGGCTAGCCAGTCGCAGCAACAGGAAGTTGCTGGTGAGGAAGAAACTGAGGATCGTGCTCGGGGTAAGTAGATTTTTATGTTTTGGGAGAGGAGGGTTTGGGTTATGGCTGCCTGCATGCATGCCTAAACGTGGAATAGCCCATTGATTTGCTCTATCACATCTCTGTAATCTGCCTCGGTAATCTCTTGAAAAGTTGCAGCCAGAGCGTTTGCAATTTGCTTTCTCAAGTTGATTGGGAGAGCCACCGTGGTCCTTGTCCCGGTCAGGCTAACTCGTCTGATCCACTGTGCAGTGAGGGGTGGGGGGACCATGGCTGCACACAGGCAAGCTGCATAGGGGCCAGGGCAGAATCCACATTGCTGTAGAAGACCCTCCCTCTCTTCCCAGGTAACACGCAGCAGTGATATATCTGGCAGTAGGAAACCCTGTTGAGAATTTAGGGATACTTGAGTGCAGGGCGCCAGGTTTGCGGTCCCACACCCCAGCCCCACGGTGCGCTTCGGTCACCCCCCCCTTTCCCAGCACGTAGCTATCCCTGCGGTGCGCTCCGGTCTCCCCTCCCCCTTCCCAGCAGGCATCCAGCCCCGCGGTGCACTCCGGTGTTCCCCCCACCCCTCCCAGCAGGCAGCCAGCCCCGCGGTGCACTCCGGTGTTCCCCCCACCCCTCCCAGCAGGCAGCCAGCCCCGCGGTGCACTCCGGTGTTCCAAGCACATTGGTAGCCCCGCGGTGCGCTCTGGTGTTCCCCCACCCCTCCCAGCAGGCAGCCAGCCCCGCGGTGCGCTCCGGTGTTCCCCCTACCCCTCCCAGCAGGCAGCCAGCACAGCTGTGCTTCCCCCCCCCTCACCAGCAGGACGGCATTAACACGCCCCCCCACCCCCCGGCAGCAGCTCGCCACCTTCCTGTTCACTACTGTCCCCTGTGCAGGACACCAGCTACGTCCTGTACCCAGTGCAGATAAACCCCAGTGACCCATCGGTCAATTCCCCCTCCCAAGAGGAACTGGGGGGAAAAACACTCACCCCATTGCTCGCCATGACTTAGCTTCCCTGGCCTCTCTGTGTTATGTGAGGTATGTGTGAAGGATGCTACCAAAAGTCTAAAAACTCCTTCACTGTGTAATAATAAACAATGTTGCCTCTGAGTATTACATGGTTCTATCTTTCTTTTTTCTAGTGACCTTGACTAATGCAGCCGGATCACCGGCCTCACGTCGTTTGCAGAACTTGAGAAGAAATCCCAGAAAATCAAAAGAAGAATTGATCAAATCAGTTATGAATCACTACAACAGAGAAAGTAGGAAGACACAGGAATGGAGAGAGAAAATGTATGAATGGAGAGAGAAAATGCATGAGTGGAGGCAAACAGAAAGCAGGAGAAAGGAATTGGCTAGCAAAAAAACCTCAAAGCAGATGATAAGCCTCCTGGCTCGCCAAACTGAGTCTTTCGAGTCTCTCGTAGCCATGCAGGCAGATATGTACCGTGGTAACCCACAGCCCTCCCAAAGCTCTCTTTCTTGTTCTCCAGTATTTGCACAAAACACCTTTCTCCAGCAGCCAGTTTCTTATTACCCCCATCTGCTCCCAACACCTGTACGATCACCTACCAGCCCTGATAACTATAATTCTTACCCCGTGCACTCTACCCCCATTACCCTGCAGCATAGTAATCCTGAAGTGCAGCAGACATTGAACAGTAATCCAAATAGGACATATTCAAACCTCTGAATGTACAGTCCACCACCCTAACCCCCCTTGCCTTTTATGTACTGTATGTTGAATAAAGGATTTTATGTCTTTTTCAATACGTTTTATTATTGCAGGAAGTGGTAAATTTTGTACCCCAAGGTAGAACAAAGCACAGCAAAGGCACCAAACATTACTGTTGGCTCTCAGCATCAAATTGCTCCCTTAAAGCATCCCTAATCCTTGAAGCCCTTTCCTGGGCCTCCCTATTAGCCCTGCTCTCTGGCTGTGCAAATTCATCCTCTAGGCGTCAAACCTCGGAGGTCCATTCCTCACTGAATCTTTCAGCCATCCCTTCACAAATATTATCGAGGGTACAGCACGCGGATATAACAGCGGAGATGCTGCTTTCCCCCAAATCTAGCTTCCCATAAAGACAACGCCAGCGGGCTTTCAAAGGGCCAAAAGCACACTCCACAGTCATTCTGCACCGGCTCAGCCTGTAGTTGAACCAGTCCTTGCTCCTGTCAAGCTTCCCTGTATATGGTTTCATGAGCCACGGCATTAAGGGGTAAGCGGGGTCTCCAAGGATCACAGTGGGCATTTCGACGTCCCCTACTGTGATCTTGCTGTCTGGGTAAAAAGTCCCGGCCCTCAGCCTCCTGAACAGGGAGCTGTTCCGAAAGATGCATGCATCGTGCACCTTTCCAGGCCATCCTGAGTAAATGTGAGTGAAACGCCCACGGTGATCCACAAGCGCTTGCAGAACCATGGACAAATACCCCTTGCGGTTAATGTACTCTGATGCCAGGTGCGGTGGTGACAGAATAGGAATATGCGTCCCATCTATTGCCCCTCCACAGTTAGGGAAACCCATTTCTGCAAAGCCATCCACAATGTCCTGCATGTTCCCAAGAGTCACAGTTCTTCTTAGCAGGGTGCGATTAATGGCTGTGCAAACTTGCATCAGCACCATTCCAACAGTGGACTTTCCCACTCCAAACTGGTTTGCCACCGATCGGAAGCTGTTTGGAGTTGCCAGCTTCCAGATTGCAATAGCCACCCGCTTCTCCAATGGCAGGGCAGCTCTCAACCTCGTGTCCCTGCGCCGCAGGGTAGGGGCGAGCTCAGCACACAGTGCCATGAAAGTGGCTTTTCTCATCCGAAAGTTCTGCAGCCACTGCTCGTCATCCCAGGCTTGCAGGACGATGAGATCCCACCACTGATTGCTGGTTTCCCGAGCCCAAAGGTGCCGTTTCACAGTGCTGAGAACGTCTGTTACTGCCACAAGCAATTGAGTGTCTTCAGCGTCAGGCGTTTCAATATCATCATCTGACTCCTCACTGTCACTTTGCAGCTGAAGGAATAGCTCCACTGCCATGCGTGATGTGCTGGCAACAGTCATCAGCAAGGTCCTCAGCAGCTCAGGCTCCATTTATAACAAAAATCTCAGAAATCATGCTGCAGACTCACAATGCCGCCAAACTGCTCGGAATGTGTAGCAAAGCACCACGGGGCGTTGGAACAGGAAGCGGAAAGACCCGCACACTTCCTTCCCCTTCCCACAAGCCACAGCGTCAAAATGGGACAAGGTGCTCTGTGGGATAGCTGCCCACAATGCACCACTCCCAACAGCGCTGCAAGTGCTGCAAATGTGGCCACACTGCAGCGCTGGTAGCTGTCAGTGTGGCCACACTGCAGCGCTGGCCCTACACAGCTGTACGAACACAGCTGTAACTACCAGCGCTGCAAAACTGTAAGTGTAGACATACCCAGAGACACAACGGACCTGGAACTACAACTTCAATGAGGCATTGCAACAACTGAGATAGCTGCAGAAATTAAAATTGTCAGAATTTTCCATTGGAAATTTGAGTCAAAAGCGATAATTTCCTGTGGAAAATTTTGATGGAAACCTATTTTTCAAAAGAAAAATGTGTCATTTGAAATTTTTTGATCAGCAAATGCTTGTGATACAAAACTTTACTTATGTGAGACCCACTGAAATCAGGCAGATTAAACATGTGAGAAACGCTACTTGCATGAGTAAGCATGTGTAAATTCAGACTCTAAATATTTGCTTAACAATTACCACATAACAAACAGGCCCCAGTTCAGCAAAGCATTTAAAAACCTGAAAGTCAATAGGATTAGTCACTTTCATTGACTTGGGTCAGAATACACAGATGCTTAAAGTTAAGCATGTTTAAATGTACTGGTGAATGAGGCCATAGAGTTTGCATGGATAGTTCCATTGACTTTAATAGGTCTATTAACATAAGGGTTGAATGATCATATCCCTGTTTTTTTAATGTTCTATCTCTTTATAAATAGCTTAATTTGGGTCTCCCATGGTGCTCGCTACTTTATACTGACTGCAGTGATAGTTATATATAAGAATGAATAAAGCATGCTGTAAACAGCCCGAATCATCGCCCAATCTCTGAAATGCATCTGAACTTTTTTCCAAAATTAATTAAGGATCCTAATACCCCCAATAGGACTCCATCCCTGCAATCATCCAAAAATCCCCGTCTGACACTCTTCCTCTTTGAAGATTGCATTGCTGGGCAAGGAAGTTTTAGCAGCTGCCCTGATTGCCTCAGACCTCATCTATGCTTTAATAGCAAGTGCTCTATGCCATGTAAGGTGCTCAAGACACACAGTTCCAGAGCACAAACAATGTGAATTTAGAGGTAGCCTGTATAGAACTGAGAGGTTACTAGATCTCCCTCCAATGAATTAATCAGAATCTGAGGTATGTGAGGAACTGAAGAAGAGAATGAAACTGGAACCTATGAGAGAGCTATGGGGAAGGCAGAGGGAAGGCAGAGAAAAAAACTCAAGATGACAGGAAACAAGCATTCACCTCTTTTGAGGCTCATCCCTAATTGCATACAAATGATTCATATTCCAACCATCACAGGAAAAATAGAACAGAGTTGGAGAAACCCTAAAATTAGAATATAATAAGTGGGCCGGGCCTACAAATTGGTTCTTCCAAGAAGGAAGGATACAGTGGATATTAAACATTAAAGAGGGTCTAAGGCATCCCTAAATGTTTTTGTTTTTTTTAAACTATCAGTTTCTCCCTTAAACTTCCTTTCTAGATCCAGGCCTAAAATATCTATATCTTACAGCTGGATAGTACCTTGTCCCCAAAAGCCATTCTTACAATATTTCTGAATTTTCCAAAGCAAGTCAGCTGGTCGTCATAAGAGCCAATAATGAATTCATTTGGGAAAGAATGATTGCTTCACATACACATACACACATGTGCCTAAGCGTGGCTCTGCGTGTTCTTGCCTTTATTTTCTTCCACATCAGTAATAAGCAACCATAACTACCCCTGCTGTGATCATGGATCCATGTATGTGCAATTCACTGTTTTAAACACTTTGAGCATTTATATATACTGGTGAATGGTTCACAAATGTTTCACAACTTATTATATTTTGATTATGTATTCATCTAAGAAGCCCTGGTTCAGTTTCAGGACAATTGTGGTTTGAGTGGAGTACTTACATGAGTATAAAGAATGACCCGTTTAGCAGTTATAATACTGTCTGTTGTGAAATATCTCTTGGTGTTTCTGGCTCCCTCCCTATTTACAGCACGTTCTTTGAGACAGCAAATCAATTGAATGGACATATGGAGTTTTAAACTCCTATTTAAAGTTACTATAGCATTGCTGACATACATTGACCTCATTAATACTGTTACATCATCTTATTTTTAAATGTGAAGTGCCTTTAAATAGTTATATTTCATCAGTGTATGCAATATATGGGGTTACATGCAAATATCCCACTGTGTTTCAAGAGTGATGAGGAATGCAATAACCCATCACCATGGCAAACAGCATGGTTTATTTGAAAAATACTTATACGAATAAAAGATTTTATCCCTTTTGTTTATTCAAAGAAAAATGTAACAATCTCTAATGGTAACACTTGCTTAAGGAGGTATTTGTAACCTAATTCAATATAATATTATACTTTTGACATTTCTCTTTTTTTAAAAAAATATATATATTTGGTGACTTTGGAAAAGTAAGAATGATCTAATACCGGCAACGCTGCTTGTAATGTTCCTCAGAATGCATTGTGCTATTTTATATGAATGGCAAGTACAAGATCCCAAGTACACCGCAATCCCAAAACAATTACCTTAAGCAGCACAATTTGCTATTCTCCTCTAGATTTTTAAAGTTTCCTTCGTTATTCTTTTGTATGACAGTGTCTAGAGGAATTTACAGGACACAGTTAACTCCAGTGTGGTTGACATTAACATTTTGTAAAATGAGGTTTTACAAAGCCTAAGACCAACAGAAACATTGCATTTTTTAAAAAGTACCAATAGAAATAGTTGTTATAGCAATGAGTATTACCCTGCAGTATTTGCAATTCAAACATAGCAGCATCTTCAAATCTGAAAGCAAAACGGATTACAATGATTTTCATGTTCCAAGCTGTAAACAATGGTAAAAGTAAACAAAATACATTAGAGAGTGGAAAATATTTTGGACTTTTAGGGTTCCCCCCTCCCGCCCCAGTTTAAAACACATCCAGGGTGTTAATAGTAGCGCTGATAAAGAAACTGATTTGTTGCCAGATCCAACAACAATAGGCAGGGTCGACATTAGACTCGCTGGAGCCCAGGGCAGAAACTAAGGAGTGGGCCCCAACTCCGCTCAAGCCGAAGCTCAAGCACTGCTGTCCAGGGCTGAAGACTGAGTCATCTGCTCTTACCACTCACCCCTCCCCACTCCGTAAAGAGGCACACCCCACAGTTTCAAAACCTCTGCTTCAGGGTGATTTTTTTCCACTTTAAGAGATTAAATTATTGTAATATTCGCATTACATTTACCCACAGTAACTCTGTAGAGATGGTGTAACTTAGCTTCATGAGGCCCCCTGTAGTGTGGGGCCCTGGGCAATTGCCCTGCTTCCTACCCCTTAATGCCAGCCGTGCCAATACGACAATGATAATTTTTCCATTAACTTCAATAGGCATTAGATCAAGTTTTGTGATTTTTAACCTGAGAGTGCACTTTTAAATTCTATTCTTTCCCCCTGTATTTGTGCTGATCATTTCCCCTCACCCAGCACCTAAAACCAAAAAGACTTGTTTGAATTAATATGATTAATTGGTTAGATGTAACTATCGGACAGCTTTTGCTGAAATAATTAGTAAGGCTTAAGTAACCCCTGTAAGGGGTACTTAACTATTATTATAGCCATATAGCTTTATTTTGATTCAGTATCATCCAGCTTTAATAAAAGTTGAACAGATTCCAGTGCTTAAGCTGGCAGAGCTGCAATAGAATTAATGTTTGGGCTCAGAGTAAATTGTTCAAAAACATGACTAATACAAGAGCTCCAAGAAAGATTTAAGTGATGTCTATAGAATCAGACTCAACCACAACTAGAAAAGATTTTAACACAATATTTTCACTCCATGTAACCTTTGCTTAAATCAATAGTGTGACAAAATGATCATGGCTTCTATGACACACACAATTAGCTTTTTCTTTCAGTTTAATTATATTAACACAGAAAGCATCAAGTATAGTTGTAGTTTGTTCCTGGGACAAGAAAATCAAGGGTAAAATGGAAAGGTAAGGAAGGGAAATCTGGCAAACCTATTTGATCTCCACTTTGAGAGCCTTTTCTGTGGCTCTGAAGATTTGGTATTCTTCTCTTTGTCATGCAAACAACACAGCACTGTGATGTTTATTTGAGTAAAAGACAGTAAGCATAGCATGCAGACTTATAATGATATAAAAGCACACTTGGAGATCATAGTTGCCAGGAGATATCAAACAAAACACACAGAAGCATCAGGGAAGCCGAGTCTCAATAACCCCACAGCGGAATTTGCACTTTAAACACCTCAGAATTCCACACGTCCTGTGTACAGTATACGTGTAGCATAGCAGCAATGGTATATGGAACATTACAAATGGTCAAACAGGGATTTCTCTTCTTCTGAGATGTGACCACTTACTCTCAATGTCAAAGTATGAGCATTAGGAAACTCCATCTGCCTGTGTCACGATGCTTCACTTTTATTTGGCTTTAAACCTTCATGTATCTATGATGCAATTAATACAAAAGAATCTCATCAAATATTGCAGAAAACTCAAACTGTAATTCATTTCTCAGCTTTGGGGGCAGAGGGGAAGGTGTATTCAGATTAAACTTCCCTAAATTCCATATCTCACACATGTAATATAACAATGAAGAAGAGTTTCTGAGCAGATGTAATATAAAATATAATGGAACATGGGTACTATAGCTTTTGAAAGCTCTTGTATCAGAGTGGTTTCCTTACCTTAGCACTTTATTGGTGCTATACAAATATTAGCATAGTGGCATAAACTGACCATAATTTAAGTCGGGAAGAAATGTCTCCACATCAGTTATTGCATCACTGAATAAATTACAGCTTCAGTTCAGAAACGCACTGAAGCACATGCTTAAGTCCATCCCAGTTCAGGATAGCACATAAGCATGTGCTCTATGGGCTCAGCATGTGCTTAACTCCCACTGAAATCACTTTATATTAAGCACATATTTCAGTACTGTCCTGAACAGGAATGTCAGCTTGTATGAGATCCTATGAAGACTTCTCTTCTGAGACATCCTGCACTGGGCACAAATTGAGACAGGATGCCGGACTAAATAGACCTCAAATTACAAGTAAAGTATGCTAATTTTTTTTTCAAATCCCATTGAAATTTTGAATTTCAAACTTAAATAAAAAGAGAAAATTTACTTTTGTAATTTTTTCCACTTTTCCTCCCAAACAAGTCTTGCTACAACTGTTATGCTTTTATATATTCTTGTTGAGTTCAAATTCATTTTAGCACATCAATATTTTGAAAACCTTTTTGCTTGTTGTACTTGGGAGTAGGAGGTGATGAGAAAGTGCCTAATAAAACTTTGTGAGAAGTGCTGCAGCAAATAGCTTAAAGGAGTTTTAAATGTTTCTTTCAAAGTGTCAGGGTGGGTGAGGTAATATCTTTTTTTGTGCCAACTTCTGCTGGTGAGAGAGACAAGCTTTCGAACTTACACAGAGCTCTTCTTCACTTCTCTTTCAAAATGTGTGAGCCTCCTGCCCATTTGCCCAGTAGGCCATGTAAACCTGAAAGCACTCTTCAAAAATGTCATGAGGAGCTGGCAAAAAAATCAAGAAATTTAAAGTAGTGTTAAATGTGAGCTGATCATTAGGGTCTAATCTGTGTCTGGCCCTTGTTCAGGTGTGTTGTATGGAAGGAGAGTCCTAAGGAGCCTTCCAATTGATTATGCGGCTTGTGTAAAGGCCATATACAACTGAAATCCTTGCTCGGTGAGACAGTCTAGAAGTGCTTATGTCTCTACTCACCAGAGGGCATACAGCAGCCCAAAGGTGCAGGGAAATGTGGGTAGGAGGTGGGATTAGGGTTTTTCCACCCCTTCACAACTACCTGAAGAACAGGACTGGTATAGAGTAGCATAGCAGCAGCCAGTCTTCCCTTGTGAAATAGGGAGGTTGGGACAGGAGCACCCGAACAGGGTGAGAAGTGGTGGTGCAGAAGCAAGGCCTCAGGGGAAGAGGCGGTGCAGGGGTTGGGTCTTGGCAGAAGGGGCAGTGTGAGGGCGGGGGCTTGAGGAAGAGGGGTGGTGCAAGAATGGTGTGGGGGGCAGCGTGGCATAGGGGGCCGGGCCACAATTTGGGTGTCTTTGGCCCCCCACTTTTAAGGTGCTTCCGCCATTCCTATCTTGGGAAGCAATTCCATCTTTATGAGTTCCCCCGGGGCCTATGTAGCTCCACACTGCACCTAATGCTGGGTTGTACCTTAAAGGTCATTAATCATGATCATGGTCCTTTTATAGTCTGAGCATGAGAAAGATGAAGAGCAGAAGAAACTTACTTTAAAAACATTAACCATTGAAAAACTGTGGGAGATTGGATTAAGTGTTAAAATGCTGAAAAAGCAAATTCCACAATGGTAAACAATTAGAAACTTGATTTACTCAACTTACATGTACCCCAGTAATGGCACTTCTACATTACAATTTTTTTCCACCTCCATTGATTTTAATAGACTTGTGTACCCATCAGATTTTAAATTAGTAAAATACCTTGCTGTGCTTGGAGGGAGATACTTCTAAGATCCTTCAGCATTTGGGGCAATAATAATTAATTTAACTATCATTAAAAAAACACAACAACACAGGAACATTGTCTTAAAACTCCTTGCTGTCTCAGTTTTCCAGATTCAGATAACATCATACCAGCAGGTCTATTTTTCTTTTGGTAACACATGCAAAATAAACATGACATAGGAGATCCCTTGCATCACAAATAGATCTTTGGAGCCCCTGTACACAGAGGAATGTAAGTCTAGTTAGCTTCATTCACTGACCCCTAAGGATGCACAGTGACCCAAACTGCTGCATAGGTTAAAATGTACTGCTGCAGTTCTTTTTATTGAGAAAGCCTATGCCTCATGTGCTTCACTGCATAGAGAATATTCCATACTATTCCATTTAGATGAACAAGGTCCCTGTGGAAGGGTTTAAAAAAAAAAAGAAACAGACAATGGAAGCAACAGCTTCTACATCACTCAATAACAGTGCAGGTCTTGTGATATGGGCTGCATGCATATCTTTGCAGACAGCCAGTTACACCCTATCTCCATTAGTTTGTTATCGAGGAATACATTGAGAGGGCACAATAAAACGACATATGTGCACTGCAGCCTGATGTTTCAATAAGATTCAATGTAATACTAATAGGGGACCAGCAAAGGGCCATTTGTGTGGATAATTCCATTGTATCCCTTGTACAATGGATAATCCCATTGTAAAGGAATGGATTGTTGGTGTTTATTACAGCAGTAATGACCCCCATTAGTTATCTCAGTTTGGGATCCCAAGCCTAGTGCAGAGTTAGAAGTGCAATGTCACAACTGCCTGCATAAACTCTCCAGTGAACTATCTTCATAAACAGGCACCACCATAGACTTACTGTTTTTCTGGTATGTTTAAACATATTGCAATAAAAATGTCATTGCTTCATTTATTTTAGATATTGTTATGGATATGGTATCACAGACTTTATTGAGCAATTAAAAAATATACACAAAGGACAATTGTTTCTTTTTTTTTCTGTATTTTTCAAAATTTGATTTTCTTCCAGTTGAAGAACCCAGTTTCAAATATGAAAAGGGCACTTGTTTCTACAGTAACTGTGTACAACTTGCTCAGTTCCAAGTACTGTATTCGTTTCTTGTTACCGCTGCTGTGGTTCTCTCTCCAGTTTGGGAACTAAAACACTTTTTGTTCCAGGAATGGTAACTAAGTTGTTCTTTCTGATTCTATTTCTCCATAGAGTTCAGCTAATTTCTTAAACTCTGGTCCCCAGTCACCAAGGTAATTATAATCCTGGTCAGAGTGTGTAGTGACTGAATCCAGAGAGCTGATAGATCCGGCTTCTGATCTATGACCTTCATACGCATATGTTTGTATGGAGTCATAAGGAGGCACACTGGGATCGAGATCTGCCTCTGCCAATCTTTGTTTAATAAATTCATGAACATCTATACTGTTCAGGCTTGAAGAAGGCTGGTGCCTAGGTGTGTGCATCACATCAGGACGCACATCCCTCCGATACTTCAGCTCCTCAGCAGCTGATGGGTTCCGCAGGGCTGTGATGTCAAATGCTTCAGTGTCCTCCTCTCCACCACCCTCGTCATCATACGTGACAACGTTTTCCCGAACATCCTCCTCGGAAATGATCAGGGGCTCCTTTTTGCTGCGTCTTAATGTAATGAAAAGGACCACAATTGCTAAAGAGAAAATTGCAAATATTAGGTTAGGTTTACAGACAATATATATGAAATAAGTAGCATATCTCTTACATGGGTCACACAAATACAATATCCCAAATAAAAACAGATCAGACACTTGTGGACTGCTATTTGGATTCTTGCATTATTATGTTGGGCTTCAGTGGAGTCATGATTAACTCAGCTGTATGTTTGTATACACCATGGCCTACATTTTCAAACCTGTATGCCTAAATTTTGGCATCAAGAACAGATTTGCAGCCGAAATGGAGCTGGTGTCCAATTGAACTGTGCCAATTTACATCTGCTGAGAATCCAGCCACTAAAATCCACTACAGGCAATTAAATAAGGGCTTCTTGATTTTCAGAGGTGTAGAACACCTGCAGCATGTGCTGACTTCAATAGAAATTGCAGCTACTCAGGACTGGTAAACATAAGGCCACTTTTGTTAATACCCAGCTTTAGTTACAACCCTACTCCACCCTATGCCCTTCAACGGCTCCACTACTCAACACATACATTTCAAATTTCCACTTCCCATTATGGACCCTTTTAACATTCAGATTGCCTGAACCTGCATTGTGTGTTCCGACGTGTCATAAAACTGGACACATATAATGTAAAACATTGAAAGAATATGTAATACCCATAAACTAGAGGTTTTATGAGTACAGCTAAGGTTTACCTCCCATGCACAGCCCATTGATGGAAGAACAGGCTTCATTGTCAATAAGGCCCCAAGTCTGCAAGTTGTCACATGCAGATAGTCTGCTGTAAACATGTGCAGTCCCACTTAAATCACTGAGGCTCCATGTTGGCACAGCAGCCTGCCAGACTATAACAAGTAGTGCCTATTATGACTAAGAGGGAAATTTACAATGGTACAAAGGGCAGTTAGGTGTCCAACCCCTATTAATGATCAATGAGATTTGGGTGCCTAATTTCTGCTTTGAAAATCTTCATCTACTATACAAAAGATGAGATTTTTCAACACCGCATAAGGGATCTGGATGCCCAGTTCCTACTAAAAACAATAATCAATTAGCTATCAAATTAAAATCTTCAAGGTTTTGTTTTTTTCCTTTTGGAAAAAACAACAACAAATCACTCTTTCATTTGCATGTCCATGTATTTGCACATATTGTTACTGTAATGTTGATAACATAACTCAAGTGAATTTCTGTACATTTTAAAGTTATACTCTAAAACCCAGGAAATGGCTGATATAAGCTGTGGCGAAAGGAATCGGTAGAAAGAGCACAGGCTTTCAAGATAAATTCAATTCTTTAAGAAATGTGCATGGGTCACAAGACAAATCCCATTGTTTCAAACATTCTCTGTTAGAATGCATAAAAACACATGGATAGTACCATAACGTTTATGTACAGCAAGTTGTATCTCTGCCAAATGAGAATATTAAGTAATGGGAAATTAAAACTGGTCTGGGCAAATAGAGAAAATTCATATCCAAGGATATTTATCTAATGGAATCATTTTATCGTTTAATATGTCTCCTGCCTCTCTTGATTATGTTGTGCATAGATATCAGCTCATCCCACAGAGGTAATTAGAAAGTGGCTTTTGTACAGTATTAGTAGTGCTTCTTACAGAGTAATGCAATTCAAAAATCTTTTCCTCATCTCTCTTCTTTTCCATTTTTCCAGCTGGTCTAGAGATGATCCTTGAGTCAATGGCTTTCTGAAATCTTTCCAAATTACCTGGGAAGCTCTGCAATGCTAATTACTCTGACCTCTGGAAAATGTTGTGTATGGGATGACAGTTTTTCATCACTAGGCTTTAAACACATTTTTCCCATTAATTTTAGCAAAACCTATATATAAAACCACAGCTTTATATGTCTAATTACCTCTTTTCACAAGTAATCCCTGGTTCAGAAACACGTTATATTAAAAGCAGCTACTGCCACATTCTGCAGGCTAATGAAAGGATATCAGTATTTAACTAAGAGAGCGGCTTACCCAGAAGAATGATGACACAGAGCAGAATTGCAATTAAGGCTCCTGTGCTCAAACCGGCTGAGGAAAGGAAAGCTTCGGCATGGCAGGTCCGAACGCGCCCATCTCTCTCACATGCACAGACCCTGATCGTAAGGGTGCTGCTGCTGCTGAGAGAAGGAATTCCACTATCAGAAATCAAAATCGGGAGGTAGTAGACATCTTGAGTAGTTCGACTGAATCTCCTTCGTCTGGTCAGGATACTGGCTGTGTTATCTATAACCACAAAAAGCAGGACACCATGGCTTAATGAAGAATAATTATGATTATTTATTGTTTCTATCATGCCCAAGGATGTGAGAGACACCTTCCTCCCTTAGAGGTTTTTAAGGTCAGGCTTGACAAAGCCCTGGCTGGGATGATATAGTTGGGGATTAGGTCCTGCTTTGAGCAGGGAGTTGGACTAGATGACCTCCTTGACCTCCTCTCTTCCAACCTTGATATTCAATTCTATGATTCTATACCTCACCAGACAGTCCCTGCCTCAAAGGGCTTACATTCTACAATTTAAACACTGCAGGACAAAGGTGTGTGGCAGAGGAAAACAATAGGGGGGAGTGGGTTACATAAATAGCATGTGGCAGCTTTGCTAGTTTACATATGCTTCTTGGTGACTTGAGCCTCATTCTCACTTAAGGACGCTTTATACAATCTAGGTAGTGAGAAGGGACCTGAAAGGGGTTGTAAGTGTAACTTACGTCCACTTAAAGTCCCATTTTCCACTACTGCAGTTGTGTAAAAGGTCTTTAGAATGAATGAGAATAAAGCCCGTCAGTTTAACTGACTGTGTTTCTTATAGGCTTCACAGCAGAAGTGAGTTAGGAGAAATCTGAGTGAGGAGAAGATGGTGGCCAGAAAGCATCAGCTGTAGGAAATTCAAGATGGATGTGAAAGTTGACAGTGTGCACTAGGGTAGTGGGCATGGGAAGTTAGAAGGAAACACTCGGGATTTGGCTACACTTGCAGCTGTACAGCACTGGGAATTAAAGCTGTCTTCGTACAGCTGTATAAGGAAAGCGCTGCAATGTGGCCACACTGACAGCTACCAGCGCTGCAGTGTGGCCACATTTGCAGCAGTGTTTGGAGTGGTGCATTATAGGCAGCTATACCAGCGTTCAAGTGGCTACAACGTTCTTTTCAAAAGAGGGGGGTGGGGTGGAGTGTGACAGAGAGCGTGGGGGAGACAGAGGGCATGGTGGCATAAACAGATAGCTAAGGGTTGACGTCTCTTTTACCTGGAAAGAAGTATCTGAAGCACCTGACCAAGGACCAATCAGGAAAAAGGATTTTTTCAACTCTGGGTGGAGGGAAGTTTGTGTGTGAGTCCTTTGTTCTTGGTCTTCTGCCTGTATGCTCTCTCAGCTATGAGAGGATTTCTATTTCCTGCTTTCTAATCTTCTGTTTCCAAGTTGTGAGTACAGAGTTCATAAAAACAATAAGGATTATTGTTTTTTTTCTTTTGTATTTACATGTCTATAGTTGCTGGAGTGCTTTGAATTGTATTCGTTTTGAATAAGGCTGTTTATTCAATATTCTTTTAAGCAAATGACCCTGAATTTGTCACCTTAATACAGAGAGACCATTTTTATGTATTTTTTCTTTCTTTTTATATAAAGCTTTCTTTTAAGACCTGTTGGAGTTTTTCTTTAGTGGGGAACTCCAGGGAATTGAGTCTGCCGCTCACCAGGGAATTGGTGGGAGGAAGAAGACAGGGGGAAATCTGTGTGTGTTAGATTTACTAGCCTGACTTTGCATTCCCTCTGGGTGAAGAGGAAAGTAATTCTGTTTTCCAGGACTGGGAACGGGGAGGTTAGAGTCCCTCTGTTTAGATTCACGGAGCTTGCTTCTGTGTCTCTCTCCAGGAACACCTGGAGGGGGGAAGGGAAAAGGTTTATTTCCCTTTGTTGTGAGACTCAAGGGATTTGGGTCTTGGGGTCCCCAGGGAAGATTTTTTGGGGGACCAAAGTGCCCCAAAACACTCTAATTTTTTGGGTGGTGGCAGCTTTACCAGGTCCAAGCTGGTAACTAAGCTTGGAGGTTTTCATGCTAACCCCCATATTTTGGACGCTAAGGTCCAAATCTGGGACTAGGTTTATGACACATGGATTTTTGGAGCTGTGTCAGCTCCCAGTCTTGCAAGTTCTGACCCCTTCCCCCACCCCTCTCTCATTCACTAAATGCAAATAGTGTTGTTTTTTTCCTCACAGACCAGATAAGCAGCTGCTCCGAAAAGGACCCCTTCCCTCGCCATGCTGCTTCTCTCCTTAAGCAAACGCTAGCTGTGGACATTCCAAAGGGATCCCCCTGCCTGCCTCTGCTCATTCACTGGAAAGAGTAGCTGTGTTTGTTTTTACATAGGCAGCTCTGGGAGCCCCAAGTTCACAACAAAACAAACAGAGGCATCACAACAAAACAAAGAGTGTTAAGCATTGTGGGAAGCATTATTCCTCTCGTCGAGGTGGAGTACATGCAGCTCTGTAGCCAGGGAGATACAGCGCTGTATGTGCCTTGCCAGTGTGGACAGCGAGTAAGTTACAGCACTGTAAAGCCACCACCAGCGCTGTAACTCTCAAGTGTAGCCAAGCCCTAAGCTGAACTTGAGGGAACGAGCAAATGGATTTGAGTCATAGCAGAACAGAAGAGGGGAGAGAGGAAGTTCATGTTGAATTTCATTATGTAGAAGTTACTCAGGTCCAGCTGGCATGCACTGCAGTTAATAACGATAGTGATTATTTTAATTTTACATTTATGTGATAGTAGCACTCAGAGGCCCTCATTAGGATCAGGACCCCATTGTGCTAGATGTGCAAACACATAAGAAGACACTGTTCCTATTCCAAACACCACGCAATCTAAGAAGTCAAGGGCAAGAGGGAGCTGATACATTTTTATACACATATACACATCTACAGGAGTATTTTTTAGTAATTATAAACAAGAGTCACTTATCCCCATCAACATGTTACCAAATCCATTCTTAACTGGTTGATTTCTTAATGACATTGTGAGCAGAGATGAATCCTGAGGAGCAATATGAAAGAGGAGGATAGTGGCCATAAAGATCAGTTGAGGGAGTGTTGTGATGTTTTCAAGAGAAACTTGTAAGTGAGCTGATGAGTTTGGTATCACTGGCAGAGCCAAGGAGATGGGTCATCACGTATGTGAGATACAATTAGGTGGATACATATGACCATGCAGATGTATCTCTGTAAGAGTGGAGTGCTTAAGGGCAGGGAGGAGAAAACAGTGGGATGATTTTGTAATATTACTGGGAGTCACCAGATGATACTTATACATAGATACCCTCACTAGCTTTGTTTAATCAACTCTACAGGCAGGAAGATCTTGCACAATGTGTGGTTGGGGCAGTTCTTTTTGGAAGTGGCTTTCACATCACTATTCAAGTCTGTTCACTGCCTGACTCTTTCTGATTGGAATATTTTTGTTTAGGTATTGAGCTCCTGTATACAGGACATACTGAAGCAAACAAGCATTATATGGTTTCAGAAGCTCAATGAGTGATGAAGAATGCTAAGAAAGAACAACTGACTGAGATTATGGCGTGTGCTGAAGTCCATCCAACTAGGATGAATGAGGAAAGTATAAATCTTCCTGAGGAGTGGAGGAAATTGAAGCAGGAAAGCATATACACATTGCCAAGAGTCCTGTTAAAGGGTCTGAACAGTTGAGTTGGCTTAGTGAGGCTTCAAGACTCTGCTAACAATGCTTTGGGAAAGGGGCACACCAAGAGAACTAGGTAGATGTCACTGAAAAATGGACACAGGTGCAGGAATAGAGATAGGATGGCACGTTCCAGCCCACATGGCTGGTTGTTTTCCATGGTGGGGAGGGGTAATGAGTATGGCTAGGTTGGGTAGGTACTACTTACTTGGTTTTGATTCAATATGCCAGCCCTTTCTCTATCAAGCTCTTTGTGCCAATATTTTAAATATTGATCTCATCTGTCTCTCTATCCTAACATTTCATCCATACCTGCAGCAAGATCAATCTACTTATGTGACCCTCATCACCATGGCACTGGAATGCTTGACAATCATTAATGGATTTCGTTCTCAACACCCTGTCAGGTTAGATATTATCCCGTTTTTACATGTGGGGAACTGAGGCAAAGGGCAGATTAATTGATGTACCCAAAGTCACACAGCAAGTCTGTGGCTGAGCCAGTGACTGAATGTGTTTCCCAAGTCCCAGTCCAGTGGCCTATTCACTGTGCTTATTGGTGCTTTCTTGGATGACTTAGCTAAATACACGTATCTTTGTCTCCCTCATTTCTACTGGTTGCAATATATAAAACTGCCTCTTAAGTCTCCTTCTGCACTTAAAGATCAAGGTGCACTTTTGTGGGTTATACTCTGGGCTGGCTGCCCAGTAGACTTCCTCTCACTCTTTTAGTGGTATGCTGCCTGCCTGCTTTGTTGCTCACAAATCCATGATCAGGCCCCATGTATAACAACACAAATAGATCATTCTTTTAAGTCATTAACACCCACTAATAGCATAGTTTCTACAAAACAGCCTGAGAGTCTGGAAAGAATATTTATAATGATACAATCTCTCCCCTCCATTATTGAAGTGCTAGAGTATTGCACATTTAAAATAAAATAAATGAAAACCCCTCAGCAATAATTAAAAGGGTGTCAAATAGTCTGCAAGAAAACCCTAACAGAAATACTATACAAGAAATACAGCGAATCTGTTCAGCTGCTTTTGATTTTGTGACACAGACCTTATTCGAAAATACACCTAAAAGTGTATACAATACCAACATATTTAAGACATCTCCAAATAAGCTGATAATATTTTAGTTTTTTCATGCATTGTCTGGGAAGTAGACTGTGTGAGACTCTGCAGCTATGACATTTTATAAAGAAAATCAAGATCCCTCGACTAATATTCACTGTTTCACCATTGAAGTCCATGCTATTTCCACCTTATTTTGCAGCTCCCCTCATTTTGAGATACATTTGTGTCACTTGATTGAAAAGATCAAATTAGATGTCACTGGGATTCAGATTACATTTATTATATTCAGAGACCTCTTCCCCAGAGCAGGGTGAGTACTGACCAGCAGATTCTATTCATAGACTATGGCATGGAAAGAGGTTCATCAAGTTCACAGATTCACAGGTTTTACAGGCCTCTGCCAATTTAATTTTAAAAGAATTGGAAGATTCATAAGGCTTATTTGACAAGAGGTTGGAAGAGCTTGTTCTTTGATACATGTAAGTAAGACATTTTACATTTAATAAAATGCTTTTCACAAACAATCTCAGTTCTTTTATTCTAGAGTATGGATGGGGAGCTGGGGTATCCTGATGCTGCATTGGCTACAAAAGACCATAATATTGACCTCATCATTCATTAAACAGTGGGGGCTGTTGTCTGGCTTGTTGGAAAAGAAGTGTGCCCCCTTTAAGGACTAGAAAAGCAAAGGAGTGACTTTTGGCAGCAGACCAGGGCAGCATGAAGTTTCTGACCCGTCATCCAGAGGTGACCATAAGAGAGAGGGGGCTGTATAGATCCATGCTGGTGCAGAAAAAGCCCTCTTTTACCTAGACCAGTGGAACAGCACCCATCCTACCACCATTAAAGTGGTAAAATACCAGGTTTGGTAAGGTTCTGCTGTGGGCATTGCACTAGTTGCTCCTTTCTCAGGGCGGTGGGGGAGGAGGGGGAGGATTTTTTCCCTTGCCAATAGATTGGTGAAAACAAAGTGTTTTTGTTTTTTTTTTTCCTTTCCTCAAAGCAGGTTCTTTAGGGCTTAGTTGGGTTAACGTGAGACAGAAATTAGGGCAGGAGTAGGCAACCTATGGCAAGCATGCTGAAGTAGGCACACAAACTGATTTTCAGTGGCATTCAAACTGCCCAGGTCCTGGTCACTGGTCCAGGGGGCTCTGCATTTTAATTTAATTTTAAATGAAGCTTCTTAAACATTTTAAAAAACCTTATTTACTTTACATACAACAATAGTTTAGTTATATATTATAGACTTATAGAAAGAGACCTAAAAAATGCTAAAATGTATTACTGGCATGTGAAAGCTTAAATTTAAGTGAATTAATGAAGACTCAGCACACCACTTCTGAAAGGTTGCCAACCCCTGAATTAGGGTATGATATATGTAATTTTGTAAATGTGGTGTGGCTGTCCAGTGCAAGTATGCCATAGGAAACGGACACAACGATCAGACAAAATGGATTGGTAAAGGATGTAAAGAAGATATACTTTAAAGAAGCAGAAACAGAGATATGAACTGAGTTCCTATTGACTTCAGTTCCCAAAATTGCCATTGACTTCAGTGGGGACAGGACTTCACACATTGTCATTGTTGACCTTATAACTCAGCCCATATCTGAGATAATTCAAGTTAACTTGTTCTGACCTTGACACCAAGAACAAGATCCTTAGTAATTTTCATACCCCAAAGTACAATGTTATACAATAATGTTTTACTTAATATGTCAAATTCCCATTGATTTCAGTGAGGCCAGGATTTCACCCCATGTGTTTTGTATTGTAAATCTGCAAACCACTCCAGAGCTAGATTTGCAATATGTGAAGAGGATCATCGTACAGAAGAGCCAACAAATTTGACATTTTCAGAACTTGTATCTTTCAGAATGCAATATCAGGCCTTAAAAATCCATCTGAATTGCATTCTATCAACCAGAATTTTCTTCTGATGAAACAGCATAACCAAAATGTAGGCAAGTATTTTAATTTGCAACATGACTTTTAAAAAAGTGCCAAATCCTGGCACTGGGCTCCTGGAATTGCAATGAAGTCAATGGGAGTTGCAGGTACTCAGCACATCTCAGGATGTAGTGTTATATACACAAAGACAAAACAATTTTAGACTAGAATGGCCAATCCTAGGGAGGGTTTGATTTCAAGCTGTAAAAAAATGGGTCAAGAAAACACCACCACAAAGTTATTTAGACAATATAATAAAGTAAAAATATCAAGAATACATATAAGGACTAAAGCTTGTAGTGCAATTCCATTTTGGTGACAAGTAACACCATATCCATCAACTGAACATCAACAGTTGCATCAGTCATGATGCTCATCCCAATACAAGTTATCCTCAGTTCTTCTAAAGCTAATCAAAAATGTAGTAGCAAGTGATATTAAGAATACTGATGATGGCCCTTTACTTCTGTTTGTGATTCATTATTATTCTGTTGTGATGGTGTCTACAGGCCCCATCATATAAGCTTAGTTACTCTGTGTAAATTTAGACAGAATAAGTTCCTACAGTATTTGCTCATGTAAATCTGCCTGGCATGACATCCAAAAGAGGCCTAGTCTTTAAATCTGGGCAGAAAAGCATAACATCCTCCTTTCTTTCCCGACATAAATCTAATCTAGAGTGAGCAATCTGATGCATGCAGCTAAAGCAGCAGTGACAAAAATGCAGTCTGTGAAGGAAAAGAAAAATCAGAGACCTAATACAAGAGCAAAAAGTGAGCCATCCTGAGCAGAAAGGGTTTAAAGTCACACAAAAAAAACCTGAGTAGCAACCTAGCAATGATGAAATAATTTAATCATGGAAGCTTATTGGCAAAACTGTGAAGGAAAGAATATTGAAACAGGAGATCTGATATGAAATAAGGCAGCAGATAATTGCAGACAGGGGAAAATCTATTGTGAAGATGAAAATCCAAACTGAAAAAGCACAAAGATGTCAAAAGAAAAAAAAACGAGGCAAGGTTGTGTCATAGTATCTTTCCCCAATCTGAACCTTAGAGTTCAAAAATTGGGGTACCAGCATGAATTCCTCTAAGCTCAATTACCAGCTTAGAACCTGTAGCGCTGCCACCAATCAGGAATTCCAGTGCCTGGTACACTCTGGTCCCCCCAAAATCTTCCCTGGGGACCCCCAAGACCCAGACCCCCTGGATTTTAACACAAGGAAAGTAAACTCTTTCCCTCACCTGTGCCTCTCGTAGGATTTCCCTCCCTGGGTTACCCTGGAAGATTACCGTGATTCAAACTCCTTGAATCTTAAAACAGGGAGGAATGTCCCTTCCCCCCCACCCCTCCCCTTTCTCCCTCACTCAGAGGCAATACAGATTCAAGCTCCGTGAATCTAAAATAAAGGGATTCCACCCTTCTCCCCTCCCTTCCCTGTTAAGTACAGACTCAATTCCCTGGAGCCTCAACAAGGGGAAAAAATCAGACAGGTCTTAAAAGCAAAACTTTTAATAAAAAAAAGAAAGAAAAAGGTAAAAGTTATCTCTGCAATTTAGATGGTAAAAGTTACAGGGTCTGTCAGCTTATAGAAACTGGAGAAAAAAGCCTCCATCAGCAGAAATACAATTTAAAATACTTCCAGCCAAATACACATTAAAACTCTACCAGCCAGATACATATTTGCAAATAAAGAAAACCAATTAAAAAGACTGTAACTGCCTTTCTACCTTTTGTACTTGCTAAATTTGAACAGAAGATTAGAGAGCCTGTAGGTACGTGTGGTTACTCTCAGAACCCAGAGAGAACAAAATCAAACCCAAAAAACACAAACAAAGGCTTCCCTCCACCGAGATTTGAAAGTATCTTGTCTCTTGATTGGTCCCCTGGTCAGGTGTTTGGTTCCCTGTTTGTTAACCCTTTACAGGTAAAAGAGACATTAACCCTTAACTATCTGTTTATGACAGGTTGAGAGAAGATGAAATAAAAAAGTCATGGACAAAGTTGGCAGATGTAACGCTAGAGTGAAGAAATCTTGAAAGAATGAAGTTTAACCTGCGCCCCCGCAAATAAGAAGCTGACATTTTTATACTGTATAAAATACATTCATAAACACCAAAGAGTTGGAAGAATGGAATTCAACAACATTTTTTAACAGTTTTTCATTTTTAAGTATTTTAAAAAAAGATAGCAACCATCAAGAGGCATGGTTTTAACACAAAAGCAGTTAGAGGCAAGGTCTCTAATTTAGAAATGCCCTTGATCGTGATCATTTGAGTATTTTATATCTTTCTAAAAGTACCTATGGTATGGAATAGCTAGATAAAACCCTAGCTGGAATGTGTCTAAGATCTCTATAATAGTAAGCAAAATTACAGCCATGTGTACAAAAAATAAATATTGTTTTCTCCCAGTGGAGGTTTACAGGTATAAATACAAGCAAAGGAGGTTGTAGGTATATCTTGTGGTGATGGAATAGAGGGTCCGGGAGCATCAGCATGTCCATATATTCTAATATTCATTATTACTATGGGGGAAACATTGATAAGGGTAATACCTAGCTGTTATATAGTGCTTTTCCACAGTGGGTCACAGATAGTTGTGTATCCAAATCTCTCTTCCAAGCAATGCTCCAATTATCAATCTTTGGCAGAGTTTTTTGGGTCAGAAAATTGAAAAAGGATACTGCTGGCCAAGTAAACCTAGGAGGTTTCCTCCAAAGTAATAAAAGTTCTGGAGTTTCTGGAGCTCCCAATGCATTCAATCCAAACATGATGCATCTGAGGAAGTGGGTATTCACCCACGAAAGCTCATGCTCCAAAAACATCTGTTAGTCTATAAGGTGCTGAAAATCTACAAATAATTTAAATTTTTCATTGCTTATTACAGGGATCGGCAACCTTTGGCACGCAGACCAATCAGGGCTTCAGCCCACGCTACTTCCCATAGCCCCCATTGGCCTGGAACAGCAAACTGCGGCCAGTGGGAGCTGTGATTGGCTGAACCTGCAGACACTGCAAGTAAATAAACCACCCTGGCCCACCAGCGGATTTCCCTGATGCATCGAGTGCCAAAGATTGCTGATCCTTGGCCTATTAGCTGCAAAACAATCATAATTCCTGTCACCATCCACTCCACCCCAGTCAAGGTTTTGCCACTGATTTAAAAAAAAAGATTGCGGTATGGGACCACTTCTTTATGGAAGAATGCATGGAAGAAGAACTTTCTAGCCAAGTTTGACAAAGCTTGCTTCACAGCTGTTATTGTGGAAACTCTGGAGTCTTCAAATCCATAATAATTCAATTATACAGTGTCTGAAATGGGGAGAGGATTGACCAATTTTCATACAATCATAGAATACTGAACACTTTGTGCAGCCATATCTGACAGCCCCAAAGATGCCTGGCTTAACAAAAAGGAGAGCTCATAATTTTCAAAGTTGGGAAAGCCAAACCCTCCCAGAGATAGGGGGAGCTGTTCAGAACCAGTCTTGGTTTCTTACCTACACCCTAAAGGAACATTCTGAAAATATTTTTGTATTTCTTAAAATAAGTTTGAGGAATAGAACTAGGGAGATCTCTCAGAAGATACAAATTCTAGGAAGGACATTCATTTTCAGTATATTAATTTTACCCCACAATCTGAGGGGTTAAGGAGTCCCATCTCCTCAAATCGTTAGGTACTTGGGCAATTGTTGGTTCTCTCTATATCTTAAGAATGTCTTGTATATTTTATATTTGTATAATCAGTATTCCTAAATATTTTATGTAAAATGACTGCTATTGACAGTTCTGATTTAAGAAAAGGCCTTTATGGACGTAGTTGTTAATGCCTAAGATTTCTGATTTACTCCAATTAATTTTATATCCTGAGAGGTGTCCAAACTTTTTAACAGTGGTTAGAAGGTTAGGAATAACAACTTTGGACTTAGATACAAATACAAGAGCATCATCTGCATAGAGCATAGTGTTGTACTCTGTTATTCCCCACCCTGATATCATAAATATACTGATTTGCTACAACTTCTAGAGTTAAATCAAACAGAAATGGACAAAGGGGGAAGCCCTGCCTCGTTCCTCTCTGTAACAGAAATGGGGCAGAAAAAATACCTTTGGTCACTTCCCTGGAAGTCGAGTTAGAGTACAAAAGTTTAATCCAAGCAATAAATTGGTTACCAAATCCAAATTTTGCTAGCACATTGGGGGCTAATTTAGCTACAACGAGTCAGGAAAAAGATCTTGGCGTCATTGTGGATAGTTCTCTGAAGATGTCCACGCAGTGTGCAGAGGCGGTCAAAAAAGCAAACAGGATGTTAGGAATCATTAAAAAGGAGATAAAGAATAAGACAGAGAATATCTTATTGCCCTTATATAAATCCATGGTATGCCCACATCCCAAATACTGTGTACAAATGTGGTCTCCTCATCTCAAAAAAGATATTCTAGCACTAGAAAAGGGCAATTAAAATGATTAAGGGTTTGGAGAGGGTCCCATATGAGGAAAGATTAAAGAGAGTAGGCCTCTTCAGCTTGGAAAAGAGGAGACTAAGGGGGGATATGATAGAGGTATATAAAATCATGAGTGATGTTGCGAAAGTGGATAAGGAAAAGTTATTTACTTATTCCCATAATACAAGAACTAGGGGTCACCAAATGAAATTAATAGGTAGCAAGTTTAAAACAAATAAAAGGAAGTTCTTCTTCACACAGCGCACAGTCAACTTGTGGAGCTCCTTACCTGAGGAGGTTGTGAAGGCTGGGACTATAACAATGTTTAAAAGGGAACTGGATAAATTCATGGTGGCTAAGTCCGTAAATGGCTATTAGCCAGGAAGGGTAAAGAATGGTGTCCCTAGCCTCTGTTCATCAGAGGATGGAGATGAATGGCAGGAGAAAGATCACTTGATCATTGACTGTTAGCTTCACTCCCTCTGGGGCACCTGACATTGGCCACTGTCAGTAGACAGATACTGGGCTAGATGGACCTTTGGTCTGAGCCGGTACAGCCGTTCTTATGTTCTTATGTTATATGTTCACATGAAAAAGATAATCACAGGCTATGTGGTTAAAGATCTTTTTTGGCATCAAAATAAACAAGAGCTAAGGGTAACCTAGTATCTCTTGAAGCAGCAATAATATCAATCATATGACACAAATTATCTGAGCCATGTCTATTGTGAAGGAAGCCTATCTGATTTATGTGTATAACGTGAGACAACTTCGTCTAATCGCATAGCAAGAGCTTTCACTGAAATCTTAGCATCACAATTTATTAAAGAAATTGGCCTGTGACTTCTACATACACCAAGGTCTTTCCCAGGTTTAGAAATATCTGAAAATTACATCATTCTTTTAGAGTAGGCAGGAGAGTTTGCTCATTCTTGGCCTCACTGAACATGTTCAATAATCTGAGTATTAAAGTTACACAGAACTGTTTTGTAAAATTCAGTTGGGAATCCAGCGGCACCAGGAATCTTTGCAACTTTCATTTCTTTTACAGCTGGCATTAGTTCGGTTATTTCTAGGGGTGCAGCTAAAAGTTACTTCTGATAATTAGAGATCTGTGGAAGAGACAATACACTAGAAAAGCCATCCAGGGCATCTTTGCTGATTCTGTCTTCAGCTAAATATAGTTCTGAATAAAACTGTTGAAATTCTTCATTAATATCTGATGTTTTATATTATTTATTGCTACTATTATGAATAAGAGTCATCTTATTTCGGTTAGCCTTTAGCTTAAATCTATATGCCAATAGCTTGCTAGCTTTCTTGCCAGATTCCCAGCAGTTTTGCTTCAAACAGAAGAAAGCAAACTCAGCCTTTTGGGACAGAAATTTGTTGATTTCATATTTTAGATGAATGAGAGTTCTGAGTTGCTCTGGGAAGGAGGCAGATGCAGTCTACATCCAAGGCCTTAATTTCCTTTGAAAGGGCATCAATTCTATGTTATCTTAATTTCTTTTTAAAGGAGGCATAAGAGATGATGCGGCCTCTGATGAAGGCTTTAAAGGCATCCCAAAGTGTGGCAGCTGATGAAGCAGTGGAGCATTTATATTAAAAAAAATTCTAACTCCTGCTGGATACAGTTAGCAAATGATGTATCAAACAGCAGAGATGTGTTTAATCTCCATATTGTAGTTGGGGGGCTATATACCATGGGGACCTAAAGGACATGGTCAGATACAGTAATAGTATCAGTGCCACAATCAGTGACAGAATTGGTCAAGTTTTGTGAAAGTCAGAAATAGTCCAATCTTACATGTGTTGAATGAGCTGCAGGAAACAAAACAAAACAAGGAACACTCTAAACCTATAGGCTCTGGCTGTAGGAATACCCAATCTCCAAACATTTTGTCATCCTAAATCAGCCATGTATGTTTTTTATATGGAAATGGAGAACATTTATCAAGGATTAGATCTAGAATTTTGTTAAAATCTCCAGCTATAATAATACTATGGTGGCCCCATGGCATTTATACTCATAAAACATTTATGAAAAAAGATTGGGATCATCCAGGTTTGGCCTGTAGAGATTGCAAAAGATGATTATAAAACTGCCAATTTCAGTCTTAAGGACAGGAAATCCACCCTCATTGTCAGACACAATGATCAAAATATTAACATTCAACTTTTTATGTATTAGTATAGCAACACCCTTCGCTTTAGAATTAAAGCAACTAGAAACTGAGAGGCCTACCCAATCTCTCTTTCTGTTTGTAGAAGTGGGGAGGCAGATTTCTTCTGTTTTACTTTTTTCCCTGTGTTTTTGATTCAGAGAGGAAGATGCAGAACTAAAGGATGTCTTGGGGGCTTCCCAGTTGGAAGCAATATTTCTCTGGGTTGGATGGTGAGTTTTAGGGGACGATATTTGGAGATTCCCCATTGGCTGCTTTAGAGCTCAAGCAACCTGCATCTACCTCCATCATAGTGTCCTCTGGTGTCCAAGCTTTCAATTTCTGAGTCTTAATTTGTTTACGTAGGACTATATTCTTAGGCATTTCCATTTCATTTCTTCACTGATAAACACTGGGAAAAACATTTCTTTCTGGTTAGTTTCAAAAGTACTGTCACAGGGTTGGTCTGCCGCTCCAGTAGAGATGGCACAATGCACGGCCACAGTGCAGTTCAGAGTTTGAGTTTAGGACTCAGTAATTTGTTTCTCAGCTAGCAGGGATTGTGAGTTGCAGATGGGGGTGGTGCCCCCACTCAAACAAAGGGATGAAGAGCCTCTGTGTCACTCTTTAGCATCCCCTTTGGTCAGCTCAGGAGCAGAGGGGGATCTAGGTTTTTTCAGTCAAGAAATGTTTTGGCCAGAGAGAGGAGTGAAAAGAGTAGGGATCTTCACAGCTCTGAGGAGTGTTTAGCTGTATGAGTTCTCTCCCGCTCACCATGGAAAAACTCCTGATATCTGATACATTATTTCTCTAAACTCTCCGCATGGCTCATAAGTCACCATCCCTTCTGCCCCCCTTTGCACTTGCAGCAGATTTCCTCTTTATTTATGTTTTTCAGTGGTGTGATAATATCTGAGCAAGATGGTATATACCCTGTTGATGCCCCTCATGCTCTGGAGCTCAGTCTTACAGTTATCACCATTAGTGCTAATGCTTTTCTCCTTTCCCAGATAGTTTTACATTTTCTCCCTTCGTGCTAATTCAGCAAATATATGTTCTTTAAAGGTCCAGATTTCATGAAATATGCAGTGAGTATTTGTAATAGTTCTATAAGTTGTGCTAGCTTTTCGGTTTTCCATCCAGCTCTACCATAAAGTAGTGATTTCTTCCTGTGCTATTCTACTAAAAATAACATCTATTTCTCTTGTGCCAATTCACTAAGTATTAGTGCTACCAGAGCAGTAAAAATGTGGGTGTGTTTGTGTGTTACATCTTCTATAACATCAATATGTGCTCTTACAGAATTAATTTTGAAAGTTCAGGTGGATTTCTCTATCTGGGAGAAAACAAAGCTGTTTGATATCAGCAACACTAGCATGAGGAGGTGCCCCTGGAACCTTTACTTTCCTTTGCTTGCTATATGCTGATCCCAGCCTTGATCCCAGCATTACGTGACTTTGCAGCCTACTCAACATAAGACTACAAGTGAGCACAATCCCTGGAATAATGATACAGATATAAGCTCAGTAATCAACAGAACAACATTAATTTATTATTGGAAAAGGATGGCCCAGTGGATAGAGCTTTAGCATGGAACTCGAGAACACAGTTCTGTTAGGCCCAGAATTTTAAAGGTACTTGGTATTTATTCACTTAGTGTTACAATGCCTAACTGATGTAGGAACCTAAGTCTTATCTTAAAAAGTTACTTCAGAAGTTGGGACCCTATGGGTATGTCTACACCCCTGCCCCCAAACCCTCCAAGACACTGAGCTTCAGATCCCAGGTCAATTGATTTGGATTCAAGGGGCTCGGATCAGGGGCGGCTCCAGGCACCAGCATGCCAAGCACATGCTTGGGTCGGCAAGCCACAGGGGGCGCTCTGCTGGTCGCCACAAAAGCGGGAGGCAGGTTGCCTTCGGCGGCATGCTTGCGGAGGGTCCGCTGGTCCCACAGCTTCAGCGGACCTCCCGCAGGCGTGCCGCTGAGGGCAGCCAGCCTGCAGTGCTTGGGGCGTCAAAATACCTAGAGTAGCCCCCGGCTCAGATTTCAGGGCCAAAAATAGCAGTGCAGACCTTCAGACTCAGTCTGGAGGCTGGGTTCTGAGACTCACCCCCTTTGCAGGGTTTCAGAGCCCAGGCTCCAGCCCAAGCCCAAATGTCTACACTCCAATTTTTAGTCCTGCAGCGCAAGCCCCACAATCCTGACTCAGATAACCCAGGCCAGCTGCAGCTGTGCCAGAAATCTTTTTATTATAGGGTAGACTTGCATTAAGATTAATTGAAAGTTAATTGGACTTTAGCCCCTAAATCACTGAGGCGTTGCAATAGAGAGAGGAGCAACACATAAATAACTTGGTGTCTCTGTTCCTCAGTTCCTCATTTCTAAAATGGGAATAAATGGTATTTCCCTACCTCACAAGGGTCTGGTAAGGGCAAATACATTACAAATTGTGAGGTGCTCAGGTACTACGGTAATGGGAGCCACCTAAGCAGTATTTATCTGGAGGCAGCTCCTCTCCTGCGGTTGCTGTTAAAATATCTTGTTGAAAAAACAATAGCAAACAAGCTGTAGCTATAGAAAAGGCATGTAACTTCCAACCCCCCACATAACTAAAAAATGGCTCTGTGGAAAAGCTTCAAACTTGTAACTTCCAACCTCCCACATAACTAAAAAATGGCTCTGTGGAAAATCTTCAAACTTGTTTTCAGTATCGATCCTCAATGATAATTAGTACATAAGTCTATCTTTACTTAGTTGGAGTTGAACATTTTTGGATGTTAAGCCCAATTTCAGACTTTCAGAAGTCACCAGTCTCAGTGAGTGAAGACTTGGGGAATTTACAAATTATATTGGCACAGATGGCTGAACACGTTCATTCTGTGATACAAATAATTACATTGCAGGGAATTTACCAGAGTCATTGGGGCAGCCAGTAGGATTTGTAAATCTTATGAGAGAAAAAGTTGTGTTTTAAAGGGCCTGAAAATCTTAAAAGTTCCCTGAAACCTGAGTGATGTTCCCTCTAGAGGTTACAGTCTCTCCCAACTGTTTCAAAGGCAGTATAACTTCTGCTTTCAGGTTACAGCATGAACTGAAATAGAGAGGAAGTGATCTATCAATCTAATCCTCTCTCTCTCTCTCTCTCTCTCTCTCTGTATACACACACACACACACACACACACACACACACACACACACACACACACACACACACACGTAGAGACAGACAGACAGACTCTGTATGCATGTGTGTGGCTATGTCCATATCAACCTATATAGCTGTACAGAAGTCCTGGACTGTCACCACAGCTTGAAGTAGACAGACTTCTCACAAACATTTTCATTGAAATCTCTCCTCTCCAGCCCCCCCGACCCCCCCCCAAAAGTCAAACATTCTGCAAACTAGTTGAGAAACGGTGTGAGCTTTTTGCAAAGAAAAAAATGTTGTTGATGTTCCGAACGTTTTGTCAACCAGCTCTGCATTCTGAAGAGGTTCTTCCCCCCTTCTTTTGGCTCCCTGACAGTGTGGTCCTGCAGCAAAGACTTCCCTGGGTGTCTCTAACTGTGAAAACTCCTGTAAGGAGCCTTCTCCAGCAGGAAAAAACTCCAGAAACAGTTTATGTAGACAGGGGCGGCTCTAGACATTTCGCCGCCCCAAGCACGGCGGCATGCTGCAGGGGGCGCTCTGCCGGTCACTGGTCCTGCGGCTTTGGTAGACCTCCGGCGCAAGACCAGCAGACCCGCCACAGGAAAGCTGCCAAAGGCGGCCTGCCTGCTGCCCTCCCGGTGACTGGCAGAGCGCCCCCCACGGCTTGCAGCCCCAAGCACGTGCTTGGTGTGCTGGGATCTGGAGCCACCCCTGTATGTAGAATGCATTCATGCTGATGTCTTTTCTACTGCTGTCTTTTGGGAGAAGGGCATGTCCTTCTTCTCACTGACCCCTTTCCTTCCCAGGTACAGATCCCAAAATCCATGAAGGAACTGAGGCACAGAGAAATCAGGGCATCCGACTGATCACCTTCCATATAGGATTGGAAAGATCCATAGGAAAGGCTCTCTTTATACTAGAATTCATGAGGAAAGGATAAGGTTTAAAAAAAAACATAAAAGGAATTAAGCATGCTAATCAAGAACATATTAGTGGGAAAAGAGACAATTTGGATGGGCACAAAATTCATAATAAAGAGCAGATTCACACTGGCAGAATAAACGAGCAGATTTTAAACTGGGTGAAAAGGCATCTGTATTGCAAAAAAAATGATAGTAACTATGCTATAGTAGGTAATAAATGCCAAGTTAAGACATTACTGATAAATTAAAAAAACAAATAGAGAAACAAAACCCTAAGGAGAATATTTTTTTCAAATTGATACCATAATGCCCAGTGCTGGCAATATTATGCAGAATGAAGTGGGAAGACTAAAGAAGACTAGAGCAGCTCAGAATTCTTTATTCCCCACAGAAAATTTTGACTTTTTGGCAGAAGTCTATAAACCAAAATTTTCACCTGAAAACTTTCAGATGAAATCCAAAATTTTTGACTCAGAAATGCCACTGCACAGCTTCATGGGAGTTGTAACCCATGTGCTCCCCTTCTCCATCAGCCAGGCTAGACTATATCTACCATGATGTACCTTTGTCTCTTCTCTTGCTGAGCCCACGTATGAAGAACAGGAGTCCCTGGCTGTGGTGCATTTTGAGTCATGTACTCTGGTTGGGGACCCCGAAGACATAGAGAAGAATATGGGCATGAGGAAACCAAACTACAAGTCCCATGAGGCACCACATAGGTCTTCCAAATTGAATATTTTCAGTTTTCTACTGAAAAACAAAATATTTTGGGGGCAGAGGGGGAGAGTGCGGGGGGTAATTCAATTTTTTGGACAAAAAGTCAAACTTTTCCTCAGAAAGTAGCATATTTTGCAAAACGAAATAAAAAGGAAAAAGAAAAAAATCATTTTCTTGAAAACCTAGTTTTCCGTCAAAAATATTTGCAGCAGAAAATTTTCAAATAGCCCTATGCAGGCCCAACTCCCAAATAATTGAAAAGGCATTTTTCATTGTTCTTGCTTTCTAGAATTGCAGGATTAAATGATTAACTAAACTTCATGAAATTTTCTTTAGTGTAGCAATATTTTGTCGTTTCTTTGTTGTACTTGTGTGTGCATACTGTATAATCTTGCTGGTGGAGGTAAACTCTGATCCCTCTGGGCCTGATTCTGATACCCTTGTTCACACTGACTAGTACTTATTTCATGAGGACACTCAATCAACTTCAATGAATCTACTTGAGAAGTATGATAGTACTCAACATAAGCAGGAGTATCAGCACCCAGCTTCCCTTCTAGATCCAGGAATCCAAACCCAATTCCACATTTAAATTTCTCCTTATCTCTGTTCCAAAATCCTGGCTCCAAACATGCCAGAGTTTTGAAAGGAGAGATTAAAATCCAGTGTGGGCTGAAGCACCACTGCATAGCTTCAGTTTTAAATTGGTGTAGTCCCACTGATGTCAAAGGGTGGAAAATGGAATTAAGGCAATAGTGCATCAGGCTTTAAATCCAGAGCTGAATTTTGCAGTTTCAGCTTTCTTCTAAAAGAAACAAAGCAAACAGAAGAAATACTTGGGCATATGTTAAAATCCCAAAGGTCCCAAAATATTGTAGCTCTGCCGTGACACGGCACAGTTCTCACTGAGACATTTTAATTCTACAGTCTTGAAAAACATTATTGAATTGATTTTCCACAAGCTTGTTCTGACCCCAACACTGATTTTTTTTCTCTTTTGTAAGCTAAACAATCCCCAAATATTCAGCCATTATAAATGTATCCGGTCCTAAAACAAAACCAATGTATTAAATTTTTCTGATCTTTCTTTTGTGCATGCACAGCTTAGTGTGATTTTGTTTGAAAAGTTCAAAGTTGTCACGTGCATGGGGTGTGTCTTTAGCCAAGTCTGAAAAAAAAATGGTTTAGAAATACCAACGTTTCAAGTGTTTGAAAACTGCATATTGCACATACACTGTATATGGTTTCCATTGATATTTCAGGGCGAGATTGTGCCTAACAGCACAGCTCTGAAGGAGGCAGTGTGCTTCATAGACAGCCTTTGGAGGCACAATTTCCCCTTCTACTTCTCCCTGTTGTAGAGTGGTAATCATTTGCTGTTGTCCTATACCAAAAGCAAATTATGACATTCCGTATATCAGCTGTAGTTGGTGGTGGTGGAGTCAATGCTCCACTCCAGGTGTTCATATTTCACATTCATATGCTCCAAGGATTATAGTAGGCCAGCAGCAACTGCTTATTCCAGTTCAACTGCACCCAAACTCTGGATAGTGTGCACATGGAAGTAAGGAAAATTCTTACTCTCCCTCACATCCATATGTGTGAATATGTAGTCCAAGCCACATTATGGCCCTTAATTGTTAGAACATTGATATTTTGCTGGTGGCCAGACAAGTGTATGGTTTAGAGCATACAATTTGTTCAAATTCTCCAAAGGTTTAATAATATATGAAGATCCAGAGATCTAAATATATCCATTCAAGAAGAGCAGGCAAACATCTAAAGCTCTGTGCATTGAAATGAGTGCAGCTGTGATCCCAAACATGAAAACATTCAAACACTCAGTGAATTTATCTGAATGTCTCTTCAACGTTCAAAATATAAAGGCACACAAGTACACTCTGCATTCATTTCAAGGGTAGATCTCCCATCCCTGAATACAATGTTCCATCATGATCTGAACAGAATGAAAGCTCCAAGTTGGCAAAGGGCTAGAGTGCATCATTTAGTCACAGCTCTGTAGCGGAATAGTGCAGAGTCATATCACTCCCAAAGCAGCGCCAGAGGCCCTCCTTTACTATACAGACCTCTAGGACTCAGAGGGAGTTCATTTTCCTTCAGTCCTTGGTTTGTCTTGTAAGAATGCCAGCCATGCCATAGTGACAATTCATACTGCTGTAGTGGTGGTGGCTTTATAATAATCAACTAGAAACTGCACTGAGACTGAAACACATTTCTCAAACTCATATTTAAAAACAAACAAACAAACAAACAAAAAGAGTGGATTAAAAGTCTACAAAGCGTACATGCTGGGTATAAAATAGAATAGAATATAAAAATGGAATAGCATTTTCTAAAAGACTGTTTTTGAAACATAGTCCTGGTTATTCATAGCTCACAATGCAGTGTGCACAAATATGGAGTCCTTGGAATCAGCCAGTTGAACATTGATAGATTATAGTTTTCACCTCCTGAGAAGAATTATGTAGAAACAGAGCACAGTTGTTTTGTTCAATGAGACATCCCAAACAAAACAGAGTCCCACTTCTTATAGATTAATGTCTTTGATTTACCTTCATTGTTCCTTAGGGTAAAGTTGGGATTCAAAGAAAGGCCTTCATCAAGAGAATAATGGAATCTTGGCCCATTTGCAGAGTTATCTTTGTCAGTGGCACTGACAGTCTGAATGACCTGAAATAAAAATTAAAAAGTAAATGTGCTGAAATTTCAACTTGACCCAAATATTACCTGACCTCAGCACAATCTTTAACCTTAGCTTATTTTAATTTTCTACTGGGGTGCAGCCAAATTCAACCCATGAAACTACTAGCCCATTAGCTTGATTTCTCTCAAATGAAATATTTTAGGACTCATACTGTGGAGCAAGCTAAAAGCATCCACACTTTACAATATTTTAATATGGGTCAGGACCTTGCTACAAAGATTTTCCTTATCATCAAGACTGCATACTGGGGACTTCCAGAATTACAGTTATCCATAAACACCTATTTTCTGAGAGACAAGACACTGATTAGACAAATGTCTCCAGTATATAGCATCCTCAGTGTGTTGTCTCTACTAATGAAATGCAAAAGCACTTGACACTTTTTCCACTCTAACAATGCTTAGGGAAAACAATTGTTAAATCAAAGTGACAGACACTCGACACCAGCACTCTGTTTAAATACCCTTTTAGGACTCAGTACCAAATTGTAAGAGAGTAGAAGATAAACAGCAGCAGCCATAACTGGTTTTAGTTTGGCTTACCCTAGAGTAACATGAGATTAAATATATCAAGACAGACACCACGATTAGGAGAGCCAGGTCTGAAAGATAAGAGTCCTACAACCCAAATCCCTACTGATTTTTCAAACTGAATTCAAACCGAAACTTTACTAGCTTTTGAAATGTTTGACTGAATATTTTTCACCTTGCACTTTCATTTTCTTGGTGGGACTGGAAATTCAAGTGCCAAAATAGTGTAAAAGAAAGACTGTTCTTAAGGTATTTCTGGATAAAACTGAATAAATTGCTGCGCAGAAATGACAGAAATCCAGGGAGGGAAATATATTTTCTGATGAGATTTCCTGCTCAGTTTTGTAGACTGATACGTGTCCAACTGTTTGTAGATTCATCCACATTGAACTTGAAGTTTCAACTTTTAGGGCTCTTAGGGGTACTGTCTGTATTAAAAGCTGAAGTAAACAGGCATGTCTCAATGTCCACTTATACAAGAGTGGCAAAGCAAAAAAAGAGAAATGCTATTTTAAAGCTAATGTAATACATCAGTTATTTTATAATTAGTGGAGTCTGAGAAGGCAAACAATATTTTCTGATTATTATATTTTATTAGGAGCTGTGAGGAAGATTTGATTTTTTAAAGGTAGCCACAATAAATTATTTGCCAGATTGTAAGCAATCAAGGAAATTATTTGCCAGATTGTAAATAATAAAATTGCATCTCAGATCATCTATAATCTTGAAGTCTGCAGCAAACTAAGCAGCCTCATACTACAGCAGCCCTTGTTAAAACTTTTGGGAGCAGTTAATTTCTCTACATTACATTTTGAAAAGGTAGTAAACTCCAAGAGGCTTACCTATAATTGAAATGGCCTTGCATAATGAAAGAAGGCTAGAAAAGCCTCATCTGATCAGCCTAAATTCAGATATTTAGGTTTTAATGTTTAGACATACTTAGGGAATATTTTCAATTTCAAGGAGGTCAGTTTTTTGAGACTACAGGCGAGTCTCATCTTACGCGGGTTCCATTCCGCAGTTAGAGTGCAAAGCGAAAACCACGTATAGTCAAAATTACATTGAGTTGAATGGCAGGTGGAATTGCCTGCACTACAGAAACACTACAGTATTTAAATTGTTATTTTTCTCTTTTTTTTTTGTTTTTGCCAACTGCGTAAAGTGGAAATCGCGCATGTTAAATGCACATAAGATGCGACAGACCTGTACTGAATTTCTTTTGACAGTTCTTTTTCTTTTTTTTCTTTAGTAGCTAGTTAAAATTTAGATCAAAGGTCTTAGAAAATGAAAGTGTGTTTCATTAAGTAATAGTTCCAAAAACTTGGTTGTTTTCTAGCAAAAATACTTTATTTTGTCATACATTGCACACTTTCCTTTGACAAGCTATGTTGTTGCTAATGGAATAATCTTAGGGCTCAATCCTGATGCCTTTACTCATATAAGTAGCTCTATGTGACTATACTCAGTATGGAGGGCTAGACCAATTTTTTCCCTCAAATGCATGTGCCTTCCATTGACATGCATCCCTGAGTAAGTAGACTTTGGTTGCAATTTGAAGTCCTCATCCTGAAGGAGCAGGTATGCCATGGAAAGCCAGCATTTCTGTTCTTCAGGCTTTTATTTGACAGTTATACATTCTTACAATAATAGAAGACTTTTAGAGATACAAAGGGGTGGAAGATCAAGAACTTTTGAGTCACCACTCCACTATTAGAAATAAATGATCTTTAACAATACTGAAATACATGCATTTTTGTTCCATCTTTTCATGAAAAAAACATACTGTGGTTGATGCAAGGAAAACCTTACTATCCAGATGGGTAAAAATGTACCTATATCATTTATCTAACATCTCAGGCCAATGATTTTACAGGATCTTGTTTCAGATGCATGACCCAATTTTTCAATATGTTAGCTCAAGGCCTCAGTGGCATAGAAGTATTGGAATAGTGTCTTTAGCAGCACTTTAAATCTCAAGAAAATACTCTAACTATATTCTCCTATTTTTGCATGTGAAAATCCAAATTTACTCTACTTTAAGCCATATAACTGAGAGAGTCTATAGTCAATTGAATTTAAGGCCACAGAAGATCACCAGGCCATCTAGATTTTTCATAAATTGGGAAAAAATACGAGAAGCACCTTAAGATCTAAGTTAAGATCTAACTTTTTTATAATCAATTTAGGGAAAAGATGACCAGAAAGGAGGAAGAAGAAGACAGTGTATTTTAATGCCAGAATACCATCTAATTGAATAAAGTAATGCAGAAAGCTCTAAATTCTTTGTCAATGATTAAGTGGATTCGCATCTTATCAGGTCATACTTATGACACCAGGTGCACCTTGCCAGTGAATAGTGTTGGTTTCATTTGGATGTTAGAACTCACAGCACCCACTGAGATGGCAGCCACAGGCAATGCAACAAGTCACATTGAGTAAGCTAGAAATTACAGTACAACACCATCATAAAATCCAACAGATCATCATGAAAAAATACACAGAAAAATTTTCTTGTTCCTACTATGCAGCAAGATACTATAACGATGAGTAGAACTTGGAGAAATTTTGCTGGAGCCATATTACAATGGAATGCTTCATGATATTGGGTTGATATTTTGTTGTAGAAAAAAATTGGGCGGGAGATGCAACAATGTTAAAATGTCCTATTTCAACATTTGAGAATGAAATATTTTTGCTTCTTTTTTTTAATTATATCTTATTGTAAAATGTTATATATTGTATAGTACAAAATAAAAAAAAATCCTCAAAATCGACAAGAAACATTTTTTAAAAATTCCTTTGTGGTGAATTTTGAAATAATTGTTTCTCTTTCCTATCTGTAATGAAGCCAACATCTTTGGGAAAACGGAATTTCTGTCCTTCTCTAGTGAGGAGTGAAGTATAAATATATGGATGGAGGGATTTCTCACATATATGAGCCTTGTTCTTCCTGCAAAACATTTAATCAGTTTCTCAAAATTTACCACACATTTCAGATTAAAGTTTTGCTATCATTTATCAGATGTGGATAATATCCATAACTGGAGTCTGAATAGTTCCAGAATACAAGGACCTTCAACTCTGAATACCATCCAGATCTACATTATATGCTACTTTCCCCTCCTTAATAAATAATATGCTTTGAAATAGCTTTTAATTTGTTTAATAAGAAATACACCATTGAAGAGGATTTTATTTTATGGATGGAAAGACGTATGAATAAAAGTCTTTCTGTCTGATGGTGAAATTCTATCCTGGCATAAGCTGGCACAACTCTAATTGACTTCAAGGGGAATTGAACTTGCTTATGATGGATTTGAATTTGGTCCTGTGTCTCAAGCTATATTTATTGTGCATCAGTAGCAGTTCTTGTGGGACACAGAATGTATCTCCTAAGCAAGGTGAATGCCCGACTAGGAAAGTTGTGAGCAGAATGTTCAAATGGTCTTCTCCTCATAAGTGTTTTGAGAGGAAGATGCTTCTGGGGTTCATTCTAATAATTCCTTTCTAACACTAGGTTTTGCTGAATTAAAAACAAAATAAATTGTGCTCTTGGGAAGGGAGGGAGAAGCAGAGGGAAAGACTGTGAAAATTAGTGTTGCTGTTATTTTCCCCACCTCAATTTATCCCCAAACCTCTACCTAAAAATGCCCAGTAAAAAAATCTCATAGATTTATGAAATTAAAAACAAAACAAATCCAGTATGTTAAATCTGATTTATTCTGTTTAACTGGACACTGGAGGATTATCACTTTGTAAGAAAAAAACCGTAGCCAGCTTAGGGCTGCTGTGCACTCTTATCCTAGCTGCTGAGGCAGGAAGAATGGCTGGGCCAAAAAGGTATGGCCTGGGGAATCCCTGACTGCTGGTACAGCCTCTTAGGACCCTGGGCAACTTGCATAAAATAAAGCAGCTCTTAGGATGTCATTGTGTCCCCCTGTTTGAATTTTAGAGCTCATCTGCAGCTGAGAATCTGCCCTACTATGTGACTGACTTTATAAGTAGAACTGGTTAGAAATTCTCTGGTGGAAGAGTTTTCCAATGGAGAATGCAGAATTCTCAACATTGAAATATTTTGAGGAGAAGGTTTGATTTCAACAAAGGTCAAACAAAACCCAGCAAGAGATCTGATGGAATCCTGCCAGCCTGAAAGGTTTCTGTCAGACACTTACCTGGTTTTCTGCCAGCTTGCCCACCCAACTCTTCCAAAATCTGCCAGGCAGATTGAAGGGAAGACAGGAGCCTGAAAGCACTGGCTTCAAGATCTAAGGTTCCCAGCTCTGCTGAGGCTCTCAGGGCATCCAGGATCTTGGTTTCCCATCAGCCCACCTGGCAGAATTTCATTTCAAAATTATTGATTTCCCTAAATGAATTTTTAAAATTCTGTTTTGTGGAGAAAATTGATTTTGGGAGAGGTGAGAATTTATTTTTGTGGGAGGTACTGATTTTGTGGGAGGCAAATCTATTCATTCTGCTATGAGAAGAAAGAAGTGATTGTGTGAGGAGGTGAGTACGTGGTGCACAGTGGAGAAGAAAACTAGGGATGAGGCCTAGGTGTATTGTGGTGGGGTGTTTTTCTTAGAAAAGCCAGTCACATCTTAATTTTCCTTCCTAGGCATAGACTGGAGATTTTGCTTCATCTGTAGTGTCCTCAAGGGGAAGGGAGTTAGACAAAGGGAAAGGATGAGAGACAGGGATGTAGAAGTTAGCAATAAGCATGGTAATTGTATGTAAATGTTAATGTGGAAATCATGCAAATTTAATGTAAATTAGTAATAATTCTTTTTGATGGGCCAATGTAGGAAAGTCTGTTTAACCAACCATCTTGTATTGATGTTAATCTTGATTCTTTAGTTCCTCCCTTAAGTTATTTTTTCCTCTGCTATTTCACTTGTAGCATCAAGCAGTGGGTCTTTGAGTTTAAATCTGTCTCAACAGATATCTCTAGGGCAAAGTTCTTCAATCATTTCTTTAAATTGCTCATTTTGTGGTACACTGAAGGCAGTGTTAGCAAAAAAGAAGTTATAAGATATGAAGTCCCAGTCTTTGCCTTTCAGTTGCTTTTCTGGCATAATCACCAACTGAACATACAGATTATTCTTTGTCATTTCCTAAAAGTTGAAGAAAAACAAAGAGTTTTCCTGAATTGATATTGAAAAGCTGCTGAAAGACTGTGAACAAGAGTTTTAATTATCGCAACTTTCAAACAGAAAATAATAGCATAGACAATGCCTCACTTCCAGGATCACAAAAACAGTAAATGTTCTGCTTTTCCACTTCAAAAGACAAAGTATCATTCAATGGCACATTTGATCTTAAAGAATCTTTACATTTTTATTTAGAATTATCTATTTTCATTACTTCAGTTCATTGAGGTTTTTTTTTTACTTTTTTCAACTTCAGATATATTTAATCAGTGACTAATGCAACAATGTTTATAATCACTAAATATTTATCAACCATTTGCAATATTGATTGGCAGCTTTCATATGTACTGAAACTAGAATGAGAAACAACCCCTTAATCAATTCAATGCTGTGAAGCGTGAAAAGTTAATAATCATGTTATCAGTTGCCCTGCCTCCTTCCAAGAGTTTCCAGATTCTAGCAAACCAAACAGTTCTAACAGTTCACAATGCTATCAATGACTCTATCAGTTGTTCATTCCCAGTTCATATATATATATATATTCATATAAATACTTCAGATTAACCTACATCCAATGGAGTCCAACAACTGACTAAAACAGAAATAAAATACTCGCAAAAAAGCTAGGACAGTAGGGGAGAAAAGTTGAACCCAAAACCAATGCGATTTTTTTTTCACAAACCTGCAAAGTAACTCATCAGGAAGGTTGCAGTGTAGTTGTAGCTGAGTCAGTCGCAGGATATTAAAAAGGCAAGGTGGGTGAGGTAATATCTTTTATTGAACCAACTTCTGATGGTAAGAGAGACAAGCTTTTGAGTCACACAGATCTCTTCTTCAGGTTTGGGAAAGGTACTCTGAGCATCACAGCCAAATGCACGATGGAGCAAATTGATTAGCATAAGTAGTTAGCATCTGCCTTGAATCCTTCCTTAGAATATGTGCTAACTATGTACGTTAAACAAGCTGCTCCACCTTACACTTAACTGTGATGCTTAGAGTACCTTTCCCAGAGTTGAAGAAAAGCTTTCTGTGGCTCAAAAGCTCTCTTTTACCAATAGCTGTTGGTCCAATAAAAGATATTACCTCACCCACCTTATCTCTCATCAGAAAGTGACATTTAAAAAACAAGTTTTAGTCATACATTCATACATTGCTGTTATACATCTGATTTGTTACATAAATTATGTTTTTCATTAGATGGAACTTTTAAACTGAAGTTCTTAAGGTTTTCAAAAATGAAAATATATGAAACCCAAGAAATGCTGAGCACTATTTTGCTATTGTAATTATTATTACAGAACCTGAAGTCAAGGCTTCTCTACACTACCGCTTAATTTGATGTAACTTTTGTCATTCAGGGATTTGAAAAAATCACCCACTTGAATGATGTATGTTACATTGACTTAAAGTGCTGTGTTATGTTGGGGGGAGAAACCTTCCCACCAAGATAGTTTCTGCCTCTCAACATAGCGCAACTTCGCTGATGTTGTGCGATGGTGAAGATAAGTTCTTAGTGTTTACATTTTAGCCCTCTGCTTTCAGAAACAGGATTCTTCCGGTTATAGTCCTTCCTATCTCCAGGATTCAATCAAGTTTTAATTTCTCAAACCAAGCTATTTTACTAAAGAGGGGATAGCCTCTTACAACTAGAATGTCTTCTGTGAACTAGTCCATAAGGGCACCATCCTTTTTTCTTGCAGATCCCTCCTCTAATTCTATTTTTGCTGTGACCCCTAAAGTAAATTTTCCATTGTGATGACTATTTGCGGAGCTCAAGGAAAATTTAAAGCTCCAAAGTCTATATTAAAATAAAGACAAATCTTTTTCTCTCCTAAAGTGTTCTTTTAACAGCTAATTTGGTTTTTACACACAACAGTGTAAAGCAAAGCAATATTATGGAGTTGCTTGACTATTTATTTGCCCTGTGATTAGCTGAAGTGAATGACTTTTTTTTGTGAAATGTAAAATTGGGTGTTTGAATATATTTGATTTTTTTTTATAATCAAGTAATAGAATTAAATTCCAGCTTTTATGTTTCCTAACTCAAAAAGTGTTGTGTCCAACATGGGGGAATCTTTATTAGACCTTGTCTTAACAGGTAAAAAGGAACCGATTACACAACTAAAAATTAATGGTAACTTAGGTATAATTGATCATGATTTGATCACATTTATAATGTGCAAGCAAAAAAAATCCAGACTTGTAATGTGTATACTTAATGCTTTAATTGGGCTAGTTTCTCAAAGCTATAAACAATTATGAACCAAATCAGCTAGGAGGAAGAATTTAATCAGAAGACTGTGAATGATAATTGACACTTTTAAGAACACTTTACAAGAAGCTCCAAAATTATATATATTGTATAAATGGAAGACAAGGAAGTTGATAATAATGACAGTAAATCAGAAGTAAGGAAGTATAGAAAATTGATAAGGGAAGGAAGGGGACGCCAGGGGAAATCTATGTCCAACAGACTTGAGGACAATAAAAAGGAGTCTAGGTATACTAGGAACAAAAAAAACCCAAAAAACAAAAACAAAAACTAGATGAAAACAGTAGAATTATCAATAATAATGCAGAGAAGGCAGAAGTGTTCAATAAATATTGTGGTTTCATATTTGCGGAACAAACAGATGATATAGTCTCATCATATGGTGATGATAACACACTTTCCATTCCACTAGTATTTAAAGGAGGATGTTAAACAGAAGCTACTTAAGTTAGACATTTTGAAATCAGCAGATCTAGATAAATTGCATCCAAGAGTTTTAAAAGAGCTTTCTGAGGAGGTCACTGAACTATTAACGTTGAAGTCTTGGAGTATTGGAGAAGTTTCAGAAGACTGGAAGAAAGCTAATGTGCCAATTTATAAAAAGGGAAAAGGAGACGACCCAGGTAACGATAGGTCTCTCAGCATGACATCAGTCCCAGGCAAGATAATGTAGCAGCTGATATGGGACTCAAATGATAGAAAATTAAAGGAATCTAATGTAATTAATGCAAATCAACAAGGACTTATGGAAAACAGATCCTGTCAAACTAATTTTTTTTTTGATGAGATTACATGTTTGGTTGATAAAGGTAATAGTATTGATGAATATACTTAGACTTCTGGAAGGTGTTTGAGTTTGTACATGTTCATTAAAAAAACTAGAATGACATAAAATTAACATGCCATGCATTAAAAAAAAAAACCTGGCTAACTAATAGGTCTCAAAATATAACTGAAATGGGAAATTGTCATCAAGCAGGTGTGTTTCCAGTGAGGTCCCTCTGAGATCAGATCGTGGTTCTATATTTAACATTTTTATCAAGGACCGGAAATAAAATATAAAATCATCACTGATAAAGTGGACAGATGACACGAAAATGGGGGATGGTAAATAATGAGGAAACTGGTCACTGTTTCAGAGCAATTGGGATTGCTTGGTAAACTGGGCACAAACAAACAGCAGGAGTTTCAATGCAGCTAAATGGAAATGTATTAATCTAGGAAAAAGATAAAAAATTGGGATTTTATGTCTAGCTGGTAGTACCTTAAACCAAATATATGTGGAGTCTAAGAATCTAAGAATTGAGGTTGCTTGACGCAATGAGTTCCTTAAATGGGACATCCTGTTGGTCATTCTCACCAATTGTGGCTAAGTCACAATAAATAAAAGCAATCAAATGTCTTTCAAATTTTTCTGAACCATGATATCTATCTGAACCATCACACATTTTATCATAAGTAATGGTTAACTTAAAATGTTACCCTCATCCTTCCTCCCCTCTTTCTTAATATTTGTCAAACTCCGTTGTTGCATCTTGTCTTCAATTACATGGTAAGCTCTTTGAGGACAGGCCAATGACTACTTATGTGTTTTTGTAGAATACAATGGTAACTCGATTTTCACCAGAGCCTTGGTGCACTTCCACAATACAAATAATTAATAATAAAAAGTGTGCAATACAGTTTTCTTAGTTCAAAAAAACCCCCAAACATTAGTAACAAGCACGCTGTTCCATCCTTTCATATTAAACTAGTGTGTTATAAAGTCCTTCCCATGGTTACTACTCCTGGATGTTAGATTGTACTGTAGCAAGGATCATGGCATCATTCACGCCAGAGAACATTAGCTCTGGAGGAAATATTATCCCAGTACACATCAGCAACAGATGTCAGTGTGGTCAGACATATTTGATTATTTAATAAATAATGTGTTCATAACTTTCCATTTATAGAACTTCCTTTTGAGAGTTTAAATCTCCATCAACGGGAATAATTTGCTTATTTAAAAAACACAGCAAAGAAAACTCATAAACATTTCAGAGTTTGCCCTGTGCCAAGTTATAACTCATTAAAATATACCTTGTCTTTAATTTACATCATTTAAAAATAAAAGCATTGCACTAGATACTATCTAGAAGTCAGAAAAGAAAGTCACATTATTTAGGAGATTTCACAATTTTTTTTGTCGCCATTTAGTTTTGTTCAATTCTTCAGTCCCTCATGTTGTACTTTATTTGCTGTGGATATTTCTTGCATTGTAGATATGAATACCCTTACCCTTTCCTCAATGCACACATGAATTTTCATCTTTTTGACGTGAAAGCCATTATTGCTCAAAAAATGGACCCATTAAGAAAAAATGTGAGTGCCCTTGTATTCTGAATGTTTTTTATTTTGTTACAGATAACACTTTATCTCTAACAGCTGCTCAATATCTGCCTCAGATTGTATTGTAATCCATGGTGAAAAGCAATTACACCCTAACATCAATTTTAAGGCTGTCAAGCAAATTAGTGCATAGCCAGCAGGAAGTGGTGGCAAACAGTGCAGAATACTCAAAGAGAGTGAAAGATGTGGAAATATGGTAAAGCCTAGGCACTGATGGAGCATACCAGCAATGGTAGTAGCAGTAGAGCAGTACTCTGTTATTCAGCATCAGTTTTAAAAGAAAAAAAAGTCAGCCTCCTTTGTATTATGAATGTCTGATGTCACTTCACAGGGATATCCATGCAGGGTTCATCCTGTTTGTAATCCTCACACAAACTGCTCTTTAGGACAACAAAATGTGCAAAGAAACACTATGGAAGCCATGTTGTATCTACCATTGTACAGAGCACCATGAAGGAATCTTGTACTGAGTGACAACTGCGGTGGGAGGGACATTGAATTTGCTTTGTACCATTGATGATGATGATGATGATTACTATAAACAAGATTATGGGCTTCCAATATATATTCATTTAACAGATGTGATTATGATTTTGATTGAACACAGACATTTGATTTTTAACACTAACATCACAAAAAATATTTGTAAAAAATCCCCAAAACACCTTTCCCTCCACCTATCACATTCAAAAGTCTGATCAAATACAAAGTATACAAAATATAATGGCATTTATTTATTTGCCTATAAAAATATGATGCTCAGGTACTCATTGAATTCAAATTCTTTTGCATGCAACATTAACAGAAAAAGAGCTGTTCTTTTGCTATACATTAGAGGAAAGAGAACCATGAGATCGATGGGTTACCTGCCCGGGCTTTGCATTCTCACAGACAACTACATCATATTCTCTGGCAAGCTCTGGAGGGTTGTCGTTGACATCCAGGATTCTAATATCAACTGGAACATGGCTTAGCAGGCCAAGGTTGTCTATAATACACACAAAAATGGATTTAGTCATTTGACAGTTTTAATACACACTCTAAAGCCTTAGTTTAAACAAAATATCTTAAAATCATGGTTTGTCAGAGGCTCCAGCTACTGCAATAGAACTTTCAGCAAAGATAATTTTATAAAGATCCTATTTGCTGAGTCTCATTAACATTTTGAAAAATGAAAATTGAATAGACAGGCACAGCATGAATACTAAATTGCTATTTTGTCATATTTAAAAAAAATTACAAGTTACTCAGGAACTGAAGTGGGAGAAAGTTGTCAGAGTTTATTGGATGGTTTCACACTGTATGCCAAGAAATGATCAGTTGGCTTCACAATTAACCTGAAAGTGTCACTGAAGTGTTGAACAAATCTAAAATTAAATATAGTACTTTTGTTTTCCTCCATCCCTCAAAGATTTCATGGTATGAAAATAAAATACTGAAGTGATAAGAGAAGAAAAAACAAGCAAACATATGTAAGTCATTTTGTCAAACTGGGCTCCAGATTCCGTGCACGATATTTCACAGCTGCAAATTATATAAATATAATAAAGTCAGCCTTGATGCTGTTTCACTGAAGTCAAAGGGAGTTTTGCAATCGGCTTTAAAGGTGCAGGATCAACCATATAAACAGTGATAAAATAATTAACTATAAAGGCTTAAATTGTTTAGGTTTTTAAAAAAACAAAAACAGAGTTTAGTCTACCAGATTAGGTCTGTCTCTGATTTCAAAAAACAAACAAACAAACAAACAAAAAAGTACAATAAACAGACGTGTTTCAATTAACTGTTTCACATGATGGAATGGGAAGGAAATGCATGTTTCCTTGATCTGTACACATATTCTCTCATTTTCATTACCTTACATTGGCTTTTTATATTTCATCGTATAAATTTTATGTGAAGAACCTTTTATAATTAGCATTCTTCATTATAATATACTCAGCTCCTATAACAATATTTCTTCCAAAAAAATTTCAGTATGCATCTCAGAACAGAAGAAAAAAATCTTTCCTAACTGGTTAAAAATGTAGACTCTTTGCTGAAAATTGTGCACTTCATTTTTATATCCTCCACTGGAACCTAACTAGCGGTAAAAGATATCTGGGTCCACTATTTCAGGCACTGCATGGATGTAAGTTGCTTGTCACTGGCACAGAGAACTGGGTCTGTGGTGTGTGTGTGTGTGTGTGTGTGTGTGTGTGTGTGTGTGTGTGTGTGTGTGTGTGTGTGTGTGTGTGTGTGTGAGAGAGAGAGAGAGAGAGAGAGAGAGTGTAATCTTAATCTAGTCTCTAACCTGGATATTTTTGCCTTAATTAGCCCATATCACATACCTCTGTCAAAAAGGTTATTGATGTGATGGCTTAGACTCATTACAACTTTGCTGACTGCTGCTCAGAATTCTTCCATCTTATTGATTAGATGAGACAGCTTTCTAGTCCAAAATTTAAACTCTCTAAGGCTATTTCTACATTTGAGCGGGGAGGTGCAATTCCTAGCTCATGTAGACATACCCATGTGTAATGAGGTAGCACTATTTTTAGGGAGCTAGCTCGCAAAGCTTGCAGTGGTCCATGCAAATCACACTTCTCAGCTCAAATGTAGAGGTAACCTACATCACCAAATAATATATCAGAATGCTGACATTCTAAAGTATTTTAACAAGTTGAGTTCTTCAGTCTTTTCTAGCTATAGATGGACTTTGAGATAAAGGTTCTGATCTACAGGGCTCCTTATGAGTCTGCACTCTCTTGCATGCACAGACAAATGAATACAAAATATGTGTTTCAAATTATACTATACTATACTTCACCCCCATTCAACAGTTCTTAAATAGGAGAAAGAGGAGGAAATTAAAATAATAATAATTATTACTCATACGGATGGAAGACCGGATTAGAATAGCATAAGAACATCTACTCCTACTCCAAACTTTCCCCCCAGTATTAGAATGCAAATCAAATGAGCCTTTTCAGAAGTTAGATACAGGCTGGACACTTTCATTTTCTTGCTTCAACTTTTCTCATGTGTTGATATTTTCAGTTCAGACTTACAAAAAAACTGGTTACCTACCTGTATTGTCAATGTTGTTCTTCAAGCTGTCACTGCAAATGTGTATTTCATTAAGGTGTGCACATACCCAGCACACCATAGCTGGAGAGTTTTCTGCAGCAGTACCCATTGGAGATCACACACGAGCCCTGCACATCCTTGTGGCACCTGAGAGTATATCAGGGTGGCGGCACTCTACCCCACCCTCAGTTTCTTCACACCAGAAAATGGCAAAACAAGACCGAGATGCAGAGGACACAGGGGAGTGGGTTGTGGAATACACAAGGGCAACAATATCTGAAAGAACAACAGTTAAAATACATCTAAACATTTTTTCCTCAAGTGGTTGCACACGTGTATTCCACTCAGGTGATTCACAAGCAGTACTATTAGGAGGTGGAGCTCAGAGTCTGCAATATGTGACTGCAACATGGCCTTCTCAAAATTTGCATCAGCTCTCAAAGAAGTTATTATGGTGTAAGGATGAGTGAAGGTTTGCACCAAGAACCAAGTGGCAGCCCTACAAATGTCCAGTAGGAGGACATCCTTTTGAAAAGCCACTGAAGTAGTCTGAGCTCTCATTAAATGAATCAATAGCGTATGTGGAGGATGGGTATCCGTTAATCCCATGATCCATGATAATACAAGAAGCAATCCATCTAGAAATTGCGTGGTAACTGCTTGACCTCTAAGTTTGTCAGCACAAGTAACAAATAGCCAATGGGACATCTTAAAAGGCTTAGTCCTATCAGGATGAAAGGTTCATGCCCTCTTTACGTCCAAAGTATGTAGATGTTTTTCGTCCTTATTTGAATGTGATTTGGGGGCGGGGGGAGAATGAAATGCAAATGAAAGGCAGATACCACTTGTGGCAAGTCACCTCCTTCATGTTGCCAGACTTAGCACTTCCCCCTCTGGTGGTGGGGGCCTGGGGTAAATCAGCCCCACCCTGGGCAGTTTTTGCCTTCCCTCTTCTGTGTTCCTTTGGCTATATTTTCAGGCTAGGCCTCATGGCTGGCCTAATGGGTGATCTTCCACTAAACAAAAAGGAAACAGTCTCACAAACTCAAAACAAAGGGGGATTCCATTCCTGCCTTCTCACTGGGGCAGGGTGTTGTCCTGTCATTTGCCCCTTAGTGTCAGTCCTTCACTTACCAGAAACTCAGGTTTGGATGCTTCCTCTATGGGAAGGAGCACAGCTTCTCACCCTGGAGAAGCTTATTTCCCTGCTGCCACTAGCCTGGCAGGAGCTTGTCTCTCTCTCCTCCCTTTTTCTCTCCCCAGAGGAGGGGTTTTTAAAGGCCTCGGGCAGCCCTAAATTGGATTCAGGTATCCCTAATTGACCTGAGGTAACCCCTTCTTAGCTTGTAGGAAAAAGGGCCTTTAACGTTCTAGGGCTAACATATCATACTTCCAATACCCTCAGCCATCCTGCCTGACCTTGTCACACATTTTAGTTACAAACTTCGGATCTGGCCTCAAAACTTCATACTTTTCAAAAATACTGTGCATGGTGGTTCTGTCATGACAGCCTGAAGATCACCTATTCTTCTGGCTGATATAATAGCAAGTATGTCTCCTGACACAGGTGAGGCAAAAAACAGATAGCCCTAAACTAAAATGGTGGGCCCATTAAATCAGCTAATTCAATGTGAAGTTCCCAAGTTAGCAATGGATACTTTCTGGGGGAAAAAGTCAAACACTCCCTTTTAAAATCTAACGGTATATCTACAGTGCAATGTAAACCCAGGGTTTGAACTCAGACTGAAGTCTAATCCCCCTTCCGTCGATACAGAAATCACGCTAACCCAGGGCTTGGACCTAGGGTCCCTGGACCTCAGGTGTACCATACAAGACTGAATCAAGCTGGGACCATAGTTCAAGCCCTATTGTTTTGCAGTGTAGACACAGCCCCACTGGACTTGTGCTCTGGGAGTCCACCAAAATATCTTACAATTCCATGGGTCAACTTTCTTTGTCCTATGGACAGTCAAGTTTGCTGCATGGTTAAGTTTTCCCACACAGCACCACAAACAAAAATTTAGAGCAGCTACATTTTGGGAGAGCACTAGGAAGCCTTGGATATGGGTGGTTGGACTTGGGCTAGATAATGCAGTGTAGATGTTGAAGCCCTGGGTTGGGAGCCATGGTCCAACACTTCCTAACCTGAGGTTACAAATGAGTTTAAATGCTCAAGCCCTAAGTTAACAAACTGAGGGTTTGCTAACTTGAGTTCTACTAACCCTGGGCTTACACTGGAATATAGGCATATGCTGGAGACCATTAGATTTGGAAAAAAAAAAGAAAAAGGATGTTCTCCGAATGGAAAAGTGAATTGATGAAGTGAACTCTCTGGGAGTTTAGGGGAAATCTCAAGGATTTGATATGTAACAGGTACGCTAAAAGTCCTGAATCTTAGCTTCTGATGGAAGCATGCTGTGGAGAGTGGAAATCATTTCAACCTAGTTCAATAGGTGGATCTAATATATTGTTTTCTACTATTAAGTAATATCTCCTGAAATGACACTGAACTGTCCTCTGGCTGAGCTAACCACTCAACAACAGCCATAGCATCAGGTGAAGACTGTTGAGATGAGGGTGTAACATCCATCCATGTTGCTGGGTGAGTAGGCCTGGAAGAGGAGGCAGAGCCTAGAGGTTGAAATGAGAGGTTGTGAAAATCCTAGAAGAAAGGTGCTGGTTAATGAGCCTGGACTGTAATCCACTTGTGAACATAACTGACTGCAATTCTTGTTGTCTTTTGTTTCAAATAGATCAACTGATGGAACACCCAGGTATGAAAGATGGAGATCCAGAGGGAGGCCCACCAGCAGGCCCTGGAATTAGCAAAGGCTAAGCAGGATGGACCAGCCAACCCTAACAACCCTTCTCCAGGTAGTGTTTCCCATCCCAGAAAATTCCCCAACCTACAAGGCAGGTGATGATACTGAGGTCTTCTTAGAACATTTTGAAAGGGCCTGCCTTGGGTACAGCATCTCTGCAGACCAGTACATGATAGAGCTGAGGCCACAGCTCAGTGGACCCTTAGCAGAGGTGGCGGCTGAAATGCCTAAGGAACACATGAATGATTATAATCTTTTTCAAACTAAGGCCAGAATCAGAATGGGGCTAACACCTGAGCATGCCCATTGTCTCCATCATCAAGGGAACAGTTCCAGGCTGAGCAGGAAGAAGATGACAGCCTTCAGAAAGCTTGGGCGGTGGCATGGAGTACCCCACCGCCTCACAGCTCCTCTAACCGATCCCGGTTTGTTGTAGAACAAGGACTTTTATACAAGGAAACTCTTTCTGGTGGACACCAGGAAGACTGGCATCCTCAAAAACAGTTGGTAGTTCCAACTAAGTACCGGGTAAAGCTCTTGAGCTTAGCTCATGATCATCCCAGTGGCCATTCTGGGGTGAATAGAACCAAGGACCGGTTGGGGAAGTCTTTCCACTGGGAGAGAATGGGCAAGGATGTTGCTAATTATGTCCAGTCTTGTGAGGTGTGCCAACGAGTGGGGAAGCCCCAAGACCAGGTCAAAGCCGCTCTCCAGCCACCTCCCATAATGGAGGTCTCATTTCAGTGAGTAGCTGTGGATATTCTGGGTCCTTTCCCAAAAAAGACCCCCAGTGGAAAGCTGTACATACTGACTTTGATGGATTTTGCTACCTGATGGCCGGAAGCAGTAGCTCTAAGCAACACCAAGGCTAAAACTGTGTGCCAGGCCTTAGCAGACATTTTTGCCAGGGTAGGTTGGCCCTCTGACATCCTTAGAGATTCGGGAACTAATTTCCTGGCAAGGACCATGAAAAATCTGTGGGAAGCTCATGGGGTGAATCACTTGGTTGCTACCCCTTACCACCATCAAACCAATGGCCTAGTGGAGAGGTTTAATGGAACTTTGGGGGCCATGATATGTAAATTTGTAAATGAATACTCCAATGATTGAGACCTAGTGTTGCAGCAGTTGCTTTTTGCCTACAGGGCTGTACCACATCCGAGTTTAGGGTTTTCACCATTCAAACTTGTGTATGGTCACGAGGTTAAGGGGCCATTACAGCTGGTGAAGCAGCAATGGGAGGGGTTTACGCCTTCTCCAGGAACTAACATTCTAGACTTTGTAAGCAACCTACAAAGCACCCTGCGACACTCTTTAGCCCTTGCTAAAGAAAACCTAAAGGATGCTCAGGAAGAGCAAAAGGCCTGGTATGATAAACATACCAGACAGCATTCCTTCAAAGTAGGGGACCAGGTTATGGTCTTGAAGGTGCAACAGGCCCACAAGATGGAAGCGTCATGGGAAGGGTCCTTCACGGTCCAAGAGCACCTAGGAGCTGTTAACTATCTCATGGCATTCCCCACCTTAACCCTAAAGCCTAAAGTGTACCATGTTAATTCTCTAAAGCCCTTTATTCCAGAGACTTAAGGTTTGTCAGTTTACAGCCCATGGAGGAGATGACACTGAGTGGCCTGAAGGTGTCTACTACGAAGGAAAAAGTGTGAAGGTGGCGTGGAAGAGGTGAATCTCTCCACGAGCCTTGGACGTCTGCAGCAACAGCAGATCAAGGAGCTGTGCACTAGCTTCGTCCCAATGTTCTCAGCCACCCCAGGATGGACTGAACGGGCATACCACTCCATTGACACAGGTAATGCTCACCCAATTAGAACCCCACCGTACCGGGTGTCTCCTCATGCCCAAGCTGCTATAGAATGGGAGATACAAAACATGCTACAGATGGGTTATAATCTGCCACTCTAACAGTGCATGGGCATCTCCCGTGGTTTCTAGTACCCAAACCAGATGGGGACAATACGCTTTGCGTGGACTACCGTAAGCTAAATGCTGTAACTTGTCCCGACAGCTATCCAATGCCACGCACCGATGAGCTATTGGAAAAAATTGGGACGGGCCCACGTTCATCTCTACAATAGACTTAACCAAGGAGTACTGGCCGTACTGCTAGATGAACCGCCAAAGAAAGGTCAGCCTTCATCACCATGCAGGGGTGTATGATTTTAATATGCTTCCTTTGGCCCTGCGAAATGCACCTGCCACCTTCCAAAGACTTGTAGATGGTCTCCTAGCAGGATTGGGAGAATATGCAGTTGCCTACCTCGATGATGTGGCCATTTCTTCTGATTCATGGGCAGAACACCTGGAACATTTGGAAAAAGTCTTCGAGCGCATCAGGTAGGCAGGACTAACTGTTAAGGCTAAAAAGTGTCAAATAAGCCAAAAACAGGGTGACTTACCTTGGACACCAGGTTGGGACAAGGAACGATAACTCCCCTACAGGCCAAGGTGGATGCTATCCAAAAGTGGCCTGTCCCAAATCAGAGAAACAGGTCCAATCGTTCTTAGGATTGGTGGATATTACAGGCGATTTGTACCACACTACAGCCAAATCGCTGCCCCACTAAAAGACCTGACCAGAAAAACACAGCCAAATGCAGTTAAGTGGACTGATGAGTGTCAGAAGGCCTTTACCCAGCTTAAGGCAACACTCATGTCTGACCCTGTGCTAAGGGCCCCAGACTTTAACAAACCATTCCTAGTAACCACAGATGCGTCTGAGCGTGGTGTAGGAGCAGTTTTAATGCAGGAAGAACCAGATCAAGAATTTCATCCTGTCCTGTTTCTCAGCAAAAAAGTGTCTGAGAGGGAAAGCCACAGGTCAATCAGTGAAAAAGAAAGCTACGCCATTGTGTGCGCCCTGGAAAAGCTACACACATACTTTTGGGGAAGGTGTTTCCAGCTACAAACTGACTACGCTGCGCTAAAGTGGCTTTATACTGCCAAAGGAAACAACAAAAAACTTCTTCGATGGAGTTTAGCTCTCCAATATTTTGATTTTGAAATTCAACACATTTCAGGAGCTTCTAACAAAGTAGCTGATGCACTCTCCCGTGAAAGTTTCCCAGAATAAACTGGTTAAAAATTGTCCTTGAAATGTGGAAAATCTTGTAGTTTTACATAATTAGTAGTATATGTAAAGGTGCATGTGTTTTATTAATCTGTTTATTCTAAAGTTCTAGGAAGAAATCACCGTCAGTGTGGTTCCACACTGTCTGAGATTTGGGGGGCGTGTCATAAACAGATAGTTAAGGGTTAATGTCTCTTTTACCTGTAAAGGGTTAAGAAGCTCAGTAAACCTGGAGGACACCCGACCAGAGGACCAAGAGGGGGACAAGATACTTTCAAATCCTGGTGGAGGGAAGTCTTTTGTTTGTGCTCTTTGTGTTGTGGTTGTTCGCTCTTGGGACTAAGAGGGACCAGACGTCCATCCAGGCTCTCCAAATCTTTCTGAATCAGTCTCTCATGTTTCAAACTTGTAAGTAATTAGCCAGGCAAGGCGTTAGTCTTTTTTTGTTTCCTCAACTTGTAAATGTTTCTTTTTGCTGGAAGGATTTTACCTCTGTTTGGTGTAACTTTGAACCTAAGGCTGGGGGGGGGGCTCTGGACTATAGAAATCTGATTACCCTGCAAAGCATTTTCCATCCTGATTTTACAGAGATAATTTTTACCTTTTCTTTCTTTAATTAAAAGCTTTCTTTTTAAGAACTGGATTGATTTTTCCTTGTTTTAAGATCCAAGGGGATTGGATCTGGACTCATCAGGGATTGGTGGGAGAAAGGAGGGGGGATAGTTAATTTCCCCTTGTGTTAAGATCCAAGGGGACTGGATCTGGACTCACCAGGAATTGGTGGGAGGAAAGGAGGGGGTTGGTAAATTTCTCCTTGTTTTAAGATCCAAGGGATTTGGATTTGTGTTTACCAGGGAATTGGTGAAGTCCCTCAAGGCAACCCAGGCAGGGGACGAAGTTTTGGGGGAACAGAGAATGCCCCAGACACTGGAATTCTGGGTGGTGGCAGTATACCGGAGCTAAGCTTGTAATTAGGCTTAGAAGTGTCCATGCAGGTCCCCACATCTGTACCCGAAAGTTCAGAATGGGGAAAGAAACCTTGACAGGAACGTCCCTGGATATATTATTTTGATCCAGCCACCACGCTAACAGTGCTATGACCACAGAACGTACACAGACCAAACTTGTCTAAGGCTATCTGTTCAGTTAATAAACTGATTTTAGCCACACTTGGTGAATGCACAGGCAAAGCCTGTCATGTTGGGTCATGCATGAGGCTATGTTGCCTAGTAACCTTAGAGACGTCAAGACTATGGTGGTGAGATGTGACTTGAGAGACATAGTATGGTCTGAAATCTCTCCTGAGGGAAAACTCTATTTTCTATATTGGAACTAATGTTAATTTTGCTTTGTTCAGCATAAGTCCCAGACAGTCAAAGAGGTTAGGAATGCACTTGATGTAGTAGAGAACCTGGTGTTTGGATGTGCCTTGAACCAACTAATTTTCCAGGTAATTTACATCTTCCCTTACTCCTCAGAATATCCTAGTTCCACAGTGATTAGGACCTACTTGTCTGTTATTATAGATTTACAAGCACTGAGGAAATGGGAAAATCTGTCCCCAAATGGTCGGAGATGGAAGGAAGATTACTGTTGGCCTTGAAAAAGAAGTCAAATGGACTGCTTCTGTACAGCTGACTAAAGGCAAGCTGATTGTGTTGATCTGGCATTAGAGGACTTCTTGCTTTGCAATTTATGCTTCCTCTTTGAGAAATGAGGTTACTTTAATGGATAGAAAGGTTGCCTGTAATATTGCTGTTGGTATGGATGCTGTTGTTGAGGTCTGCATTGGTGCCTCTTGGTGGCCGGGATATAGACCTCTAATGAATGAGAAGTAGCTCAACAGTCTTTAAAAGAATGTAAAGTCTCATTAGCTCTGTCTGAAAACAAACATCAACCATCGAACAGACTGTCTTCTATAGTTTGTTGCATGTCTGTTGCTATACCCAAGTTCTGTAATCAGGAAGCTTTTCTCATTGTTATTACAGATGCTATCACCACAGAAGAAGCATCAGCTGCAGCAAATGAAGATTGGAGAGCCATCTTGGCCACTATGTAACTTTCTGGCAGGAAATTCTTCACTTCCTCCTGGTAATTTATCACTAAACCTGGACATTGCATCCCAGTTTACACAATCACATGTAGCTCACTGTGCTTGCTGATTTGATATATGCATCTGGAGAAAGGAGAGGGAATATTTTTTTCTCCCAAATAAATCTTGTGCCCTACTTTTTGTGGGTTGATTTAAATCTCCCCAAACATGATCTTTCATTGGCAGGCATCACTACTAAAAATTCAGGACAGAATGGGAAAATGAGACCTAAGACTTTCCCACCGCTGACACAGCATGTCAAAAGTGGGTATGGAGAAGGCACTCTGCCCTCAATATGCTTCTTAGCTGGTACTGACAGTCTCTGCACCAGAGCTGAAGAGACAGAGTCAGTACTGTAGGAGATGTCGAAAATGCATGGACTTATGCTGTACAGGATGGTCTGGAACAGAGAGGCAAAGCAAATTCTTTTGCTGCCTCATAGACCTGTGGAGTTGTCAGTATTAATGATGTCAGCACTGAAACAGCATGCACTGGTTCTGAACTTAACAGTCATCTTGTAGATAATACACTGAGTCAACAGCACAGTACTGATATCCATCCACCATGGTATTAGACTCAATAGCTATCCTGAAGATTGTACCAGAGTTGACAGGATGGTACCAATATCATTCCACTATAGTACCAGACAAAACATCCTTCCTACAGATGGTACCAGAGTTGATGACCTGGTACCCATATCCTGCTGCTGCAGTACCAGGAAGATGTATACATGGCCCAGCTCTATCACGGGTACCTGAAGAGCCCCGTGACGTTTTGAGTTCTCTTTCAAGGAAGACAAGCTTAAGTGTCCACTTCTGGGGAGGCCCTGAAGAAGATTGCCCCCTCTTACTCTGTGGACAAGAATGCAAGTCCAGGGGTCTGCCAGACAACTTGCAGACTTCATGTAAATGGAAGGTGTGATATCTCAGGGTTTGAACCCAGGCTGGAGAGTCCCAGGTCAGCTGCCACTTCCTGGTCTCCACCCACTAGGTACTAAAGTGGGTGGGCTGAGAAGCTATTAGGGCTACAGCCCCAGCCAAGGGACCACCCATGGGCACTCTGATTGGAGGATCACTCAACTCCACCGATTGGCCCAACTATGCTATTTAAGCCAAGAACAGGAACAGGAAGTCTGTCAGAGCCACCCAGTGTTTTTTCTATTGTGGATGCATTGGATTGTGCTTGTGCCTGCCCCCTGCACTCAACCCGGGTCCTGACTCCTGCTCTGCTCCTTCCTCCCACTTCACCACCACCTACTTTGCTCCTGTTCCCACTGGGCTCCTGCTCGATCCTTGCCTCTCCTCCTGTCCTTACACCTTGCCTTCCATCTTCAGTAACTCTGATCCCAGCCCCCAACTTCTGACCCTGACTCCAACTTGACTCTTGGCTCTGGTATTTAGTATCTGATTTCAATTCTGACCCTGAATTTTGATTCCTGGTTCTGATTCTGGCTTGGCCCCTGGTTCTGGTAACTGGCAACTGACTCTGGTGCTGACCCTTGGCTTCATTCCCAACCTGGATGCCTGTTACGCCCACTAGTCCTGACTCCCACTCTAACTATTATGCCAGACAGTCTATATGCTGGTTCATAACAGCAGGACACTCATGTGAAGGCCCCAGGGCTGAGGTAGGCCTCACCTGGTCCATAGGTGGTATTTGAGGTGTGGGTCTCCGTAAAGCTGCATTCTTTCTAAAAAGAGTGGTAGATACTGCACCTCTCAATGTGCTCCTCAATGGGGTCAAAAGGTAGAATGCATGAGGGTGACGATTCAGGATAGACACTTACATGACGGGAAATGCTCAAAGTCTAGTGAGCACTTCATGTCACCAGTGCATAGCACTAAAATAATAAAACAAAATTTAAAGTAAAAATAAAATAAAAACCTAAACAATAGTTACCAACTGCTAACTATTTATAGATAAGGTAGAAGGCTAAGCTGGCTAACTATAGAAGAAAAGAATTTAAGGTAAATTGTACATCAAGTTCTGACTCAGGCTACGGGTGATGAAAATGAATTGAGAGAGGTCAGGGCAGTGCTGTCCTTATATATGCTCAGGAGAGGCCACAAGGATGTGCAGGTCACAACCCACCCCAACGAGCACTGGCTCTGGCATGCTGGGCACACACACACACACATTTGGTGAAATACATGTGTGCAATTACACGAAGACGTCTATATAGGATGCCACAAGGACTCCTCATTGTTTTCACACTCTACTGTTATGGAGCTGGAGAAGGTCTGACCTTCCTCCTTTTGTTCCTACATTGTCCACTGTGTCATCGTAAAATCTCTAGCTACATGCAATATTGATATACCACAAATAATGGAGACTGTGGAAGGAATGTCCCCAGGTGCTAAACTTCAGCACCCTCTGCATCAAGTACAAGGCACAATTATTTGATTACGCCTTTTCTAACACAAATAAATAGCAACATGTATATTACAGAAAAAATAGAAATATCCACCCTACCAAACCCCAGATCAAAACAAAACAAATTCATCCAACAAAACAAGACATTCCATTGCACACACTTCTCCCTATAAGGAAAGAATGAGAGAACACGGGTCAGATGCTAGTCATACTGCTCAGTGCATTAGTGGAAGGTACTCAGATATTATAGTTATGAGCATGGTATAAGAACCTATATTGAATAGAATATATAAATAGATTCGTAACAGCCCACTGTAAACTGGATCATCTCTCCACTACGGAATATAAAAGGCCGATAGAAGGTGCAACTATGGACATTTTTTGTATCACATTAAGGTAAGGATGAGGCATTGAACTTGTCACCTGCACAAGATAAGATGACTCAACTGGGAATATTTGAGAACGGAAGACTAATGAAAAAAGAGCAGGTTCAGAACAGGAAAGACACCAACTAGTCATTTCTGAACAGCTGGAAGAAAAGAGCAAGCTAACTGTCTGGTCACTAATTGCTGGAGGGACTTGGAATACTAGTAGGCTTACTCACAGAAGATAATTCAAAGTAAGGTGGAGGGAAAATCAAACCTTGTGAAAAGATTTTAAGGTACAGGAGACGCTCAAAGTTGGCCCTCCCCAGTAGGCACATCATGAAGTTTCCTAGGACAGTACAAATGAAAGGACAGCACATTCCTTTTATGCCAGATAGTTGGGCAAATACAGTTAGAAGCTTCCTTCTGTTTACCTGCTCCCTCCCTCTTGGTGCAGAGTTGTGACAGTCCAAGAGCATGCATCTCACTAGTGGGAAGTATGGGAGGTGGATTCTGCCAGTAACTGAGCAGGAGCTGATCCGTGTCTAAGAGTAG